>NW_006800735.1:81978-93528 GCF_000485575.1 Poecilia formosa | reverse complement strand
CGCATCATTGGCTGCGTGATAGCGCGGGCGGAGGCGGAGCGTCCAGCAGCGGCTCCACCCCGAGCTGCATCCCGAACCCCGCAGCCGCATCCGGAGCAGCGCAGCGGCGGAACCGTGGAGCCATGAACCAGAGCGCCGGAGCCGCGCAGCACACCCGGAGCTTCTCCCTGGACGAGAAGGTAAGCTGACCTCTGACCCTAAGGTGAGTTGCTGCAGTAGTACGCTGCCTCAAGTCCCAGAAAGTTGCTCAAAGTTCGGCTGAAGGCGGTGAATGTGTCCGGTGGGTTCGGTTCGGGTTCTGTTGGCCCAGGTCGGGCTGAGAGGAGAACATGGAGAACTTCTGCTGACTGCATCAATAATTCATGGCTCTGCAAATATTCAGATTTAATATTTAATATTGACCTGCTAATATTGACCTTCATGTGTCTGACCCGGAGCGGACGGAACCGGGCCGCTCTGACCCGGAGCGGACGGAACCGGGCAGCTTGAAGTTCGTTAGAGTGGAAGAATATTTCAGTCTGAAGTTCTGAGGATTCATGGATTAAAACTAAACATCTTAAAGTCGCTGCTGGTTTTTCTTCAGGCTGAGACGCTGGAACATTTCTGATGGTTCTGATTCTGACGGTTCCTGAGGTTTTTCTGGGTTCCTGTCCGGACCGTCTCCGGTGGTCAGAGCCGCCCCCAGCCTGTTGGCGCTCTGGGTGAAGAACGTGAAAATCATTTCCTCCATCAGAGCTTTCTCTGCTTTTACCTCATAACATGCTGATAAAACTCTGAGGTTTATGGTTTTAAGGAGACAAAGTCAAAAGTTTGAATATTTATCTGCGTCTTTAAAGGGCCGGTACCGCGTTACATCATCGTCTTTGATCGTCATCTGGGGTTTTTCCCTGAGTTTTGCTTTGATTCTTTCATGTTTTCTTTAATCTCTATGGCAACCATTTAGCTGCTAAACTCCTGGGTAGATCAAGCTAACTTATTTTAGCCTGTCCAGGCACATCTCCTCACTCTGCTCCTGCAGACTAGCTAGCAGTAATTAGCAAACAGCTGCTGAGCTCATTATAGGAGCTGCTGCTCAGAGCCGAACTCTGCTGGTGGTTCTGTTTGGATCAGAGCTGCTCATAATCCTCCTGAGTTTCTGTTTGATGGATTGTGAAGCGGCGGCCATGCTGCTGCGGCGCCAAGCTGGAGCGGGCGCCAAAACGAAGGCAGAGTAACAATGTCTGGTATTTCTGTGTTTAGCAGCTGTTGAATCACCACTCAGAAGGTTAAAGAGGAGATTTTCTGTTTAGCAGATAAAACTTATTATTTAAATGAAATAAATTCATCCTCATTATCAGAATTCAGCTTTTTACTCATGTTAGTTTAAAAAGTTTCTTTAGAGAATATTTTATAGAAACTTCATGAATAAAGTATTAAAACTTTATTTGAAATTGAACAACTACAATAAAATAATGAGATGAAATCATTTAACATCAAGGTCGAGATGCTTTTAATGAACAACTTATTTTACTTAAAAACTTTAAATGGAGTTAAATTTCAATAAGGATCATTAACATGCTAACAGCATTAGCCGCCCTCAGACCGCTGTTCCTTCAGCTGAAGTCATCAATAATCTGCTGATGACTGACGATCAGTGGATGTTCTAGTGGAGGACGGACTCTGCAGCTCTTATTCATGTGTTGCTGCATCATCATTAAACTGATTCAGATAATTAAGAAGCCAAACTGCCCTGCCCCCTTCTTCTTCTCTGATATTAAATTTAATCTCTACAAACTTTCATTTTAATTCCTCTGATTTCATTCAAAACGGTTCAGCTGAAGAGACGACGAATAATTCCTGACGTGGATGAAACCTTCAGGAAAAATGTTGGATTTTTCAGTAACTTTGGGAGTTTTAATTAAAATGCATCAGTAATTTAATTCAGTTTATTTCTAATAACGTCTCAAAGAACTTCCAGTTTATCATTCGGATTAGTTAAAAAGTTTCTATGGAAACCTTTGACCTGCAACACCAGTCCTCCTGACCAGCAGGGGGCACAGTGGAGAGGAAAACCTCCCTTTTAACAGGAGCAGCCCTGAACCAGAACCAGAACCGGGTCAATCCCAGGAGCCTGGAATCACAGCCAATCAGATTCCAGATCAGGTGAGGCAGCAGGAAATGACAAAACATAACAGGAAATAGTAGCAGATCAGAGATCAGATCAGGGAACCAGAGACGGTCAGAGGAAAGTTTTCAGGCTCAAATTGGGAAACATTCTGGAAAAACCTGGAAGAACTGATCAGGATTTGACACATTAGAGTTAAAAATAATAATAATAATAATAATAATCATAATCATAATAATCATAATAATAATCATAATAATAATAATAATCATAATCATAATCATAATAATCATAATAATAATAATAATAATCATAATCATAATAATCATAATAATAATCATAATAATAATAATAATCATAATCATAATCATAATAATCATAATAATAATAATAATAATCATCATAATAATAATAATCATAATGGTTCTCTTCCTGTGGTTCTCCACAGTTCAGCTCTTCGCTGCTCTAATAATAGAAACTCTTTATTTCCTGAATCAAAGCAACAAAAAAAGAATCGTTTCACTTCAGGAAGTTTAATTTAGCAAACCTCAGTTATTTTTACCAGCTTCAGAAAACTAAAATATATTCATAAAGGAAGAAACTGTCAGAGCACAGGCTTTGATCCAGAGCAGCTGCTGGTTGGTTTTGACCAGCAGAACCGGGCTGGGTTCGGTTCTGGGCTGAACTAGGAATCTGGGCCAAGCTGGGATGATTCAGGAATGAAGAACCTGTACATTAAACTTCAATATCAGGTTTCACACAGTTTGACGGCAGCAAGAAAAGCAGAGCTGAGCTGCCAGTAAAAAAACAGTATAAACCAGTATAAACCAGTGTAAACCAGTATAAACCAGTGTAAACCAGTGTAAACCAGTATAAACCAGTGTAAACCAGTATAAACCAGTATAAACCAGTATAAAACCAGGACATGAATAATGAATGTTTTAAGCAGCTCTAGATGCTGAGAGGGAGCATGGTGCCCCCTGCTGGTGCATTCTGGGTAATGTGAGCTCTTTGCCTTCAGAACAGCCTCAGGTTTTGACTGGGCCTCAGTTCATCAGGGAGACAAACAGAAACACGAAAGAAAAAGAGGCTGCAGGTAAAATTACATATTTTAAAACTTTATTGCAACAAAAATCCTGAATATTTTCAGAGTTTCAGATAGAATGTGAATAAACATGTCTGGAATCAGACATTCCCATGGCAACAAAGACTGAATCACATGTGACACTTGCGTGGGTTAGCATTATAGTGACCCTGGGTTAGCATTAGCATGACCCTGGGTTAGCATTATAGTAACCCTGGGTTAGCGTTAGCATTATAGTGACCCTGGGTTAGCGTTAGAATGACCCCTGGGTTAGCATTTTAGTGACCTTGGGTTAGCATTATAGTGACCCTGGGTTAGCATTATAGTAACCCTGGGTTAGCTTTAGCGTGACCCCTGGGTTAGCATTATAGTGACCCTGGGTTAGCGTTAGAATGACCCCTGGATTAGCATTATAGTGACCCTGGGTTAGCTTTAGTGTGACCACTGGATTAGCATTATAGTGACCCCCGGGTTAGCATTGAGAGCTAGGAGTTTCTTCTGTAACTGTCGGGTTGTTGATTTGAATCTTCGCTCTGTCTGTCTCCATCGTTGCTGTTTTCCCTTGTAAGACCCTCAACTCACCTCACCTGCTGCTGGTGGTCCGGTTGGGTCCAGTGAGGTCCTGGCAGCCTTGGTTCTGTTCTGTGAATTATTTCCAGGGATCATCAAGGCGCCGTTTGTCTCTGATGTTCTGTTGCGGCGAAGCGTGAACTGTTGCAGATCCAACATGGACGCTGATGTTTTCCTGCCAGTCATGATCAGAGCTCATGAGTTTCTCTGCTGGTGAACAGAAATTGCCTGACTGCCGTCTCTCCCCTGCAGTGTTTGATGAAGCGGACCTGCAGCATCTGGCCAGATGTAGGTCAGTGTGGAGGCGGTAATGACGTGGCGCCGCCAGGAGGGTGCAGCATCACTCTGGATGAATGCAGCCAAGAATCTGACCAGTTTATTAATGACATAATGTTGTTTTATTGGATAATCTGCAGCTGTTAGCGCTCATATTAGACCAGAGTTCATGTTCAGGTTTGCTATGGTAATCCAGATCTGAATCTGGATTAGATGTAAACATACAGCTCAGTCTTCCAATCAGGTTTCCTTTACAGACAGCTAATAAATGTTATTAATTCAGCCATAAGCACTTTATAAATCATTAATAACTGCTCATTAAGCATTAATTAAGCGCTGTTTGCTGACTGAGTTCCAGAGGTTCTGTTGGACCAAGCTCCAGTCTGGCACTAGGAACAGCCAACTGGACCATCTGTTGGACGAATCAGGTCAGCATAAACAGAACCGAGCCCAGAGATTCTGGAACAAACCGAGAGTCGCTCAGAGTCGTGTTTAATTGGAGCAAAGCTGCATCGTTTCAGAGAGTCAGTATCACCATCAGGTTCTGCTGCAGGTGGGCAGCAGTCCAGACGTGGTGAGACTGAAAACAGAACTGAACATTAGAGTTAGTTTCTACAGTGGATGCAAAAATTTTAATTAGCTACAGTGGATGCTATCATTAGCATTAGCTGCTACTGTGGATGCTAACATTAGAGTTAGCTGTTACAGTGGATGCTAACATTAGCATTAGCTGCTGTGGGTGCTAAGATTAGTTGGAACAGTGAATGCTAACATTAGAGTTAGCAACTACAATGGATGCTAACACTGGAGTTAGTTCCTACAGTGGATGCTAACATTAGAGATAGCAGCTGCAGTGGATGTTGACATTAATATTATCTGCTACATGTTTAGCATTAAGATGTTGTTACAGATGTCATATCACATTTTTTTCTGACAAACTAAAATGTTCTCTGCTAAACCATCTAGCGACCATCTTCCATAGACTGTCATGGCGTCATTAAGGAGCAGCAGGTTGTGCCGTTAGCCGCTACACTCTCTTCACATCGCTAACCGATCACACATGAACGCTATCGATCTATGCTAGCTACATTAGCAGTTCTTGACTTGCCACCAGTCTGCGTGTCAGAGTAAGAACGGAGGGTGACGTCAGCATCAAGCCAACTGGATCTCCTAACTGCAGTACCACCATTCAACCCAAAGCGGCAGCACTGAGACGGTTTCAGGCTAAATTATTACAGAATCAAATTAATTTACACAAAAATCACAAATTCCACAGAAAAGTAAAGATAGAATCACAAATAACCTTTTTAGACAGTTTATCAAGAAACATTGATTTGGAGTAAATTCCTTTAAATCAGATATTTTATTTAATGATCTGAAACATTTCGGTTTGACCAGTAGAGGGCGTCAATTCTTCTTCACAGCTCTGAAGCTGTTAATGCTCAGGTTGCATTAAGTCCAGTATGACCAGTAAGCCACTGGAGGCAGACTGGGAGCTGCTGGGCAAACTGGGAGCTACTGGGCAAACTGGGAGCTGCTGGGCAAACTGGGAGCTGCTGGGCAAACTGGGAGCTACTGGGCAAACTGGGAGCTGCTGGGCAAACTGGGAGCTGCTGGGCAAACTGGGAGCTGCTGGGCCACATTTTTGCTTTGAGAAGCGGTTCAAAGATGGCTGCCCCGCTGTGTTCCTGGTCAGCCTGACAGGAAGAGCAGCAGAGCCGAATGTGAAAGGCAGAAATGTTCTGGTCGGGTTCGGCCCAGGGCGATCGACAGCAGGGAGAGAGAGAGAGGCCTGTTTGATGTGAGGATCTATTATTCATGTCTGAGCTGCAGACCAGCAGCAGGTTCTGCTTGGAGGAACCAGCCCGCTTTCCGCTGCAGCAGCAGATCAGCGGCCATGATGGTGATGCAGCAGAACCTTCAGAACCACAGCCTAGACTATTATTCACGTCAACTTGGTAAAATCTCGTCTATGACCTGCTGTTCCAGAATCAGCTGGGAGTCATTTACTGGATCATTTCAGATCTGCCTTCAGAAGCTGTGGTTAATCGGACCTTACCAGGTTCTGCTGGGTTCTGGAGCTGCTAGCAGACAAAGCTCAGCCTCACCGAGCTAAAACAGAAGCTTTGGATAAATATAACGGCTGCCAAAGGAATTATTATTAACATTAATCCAGACTAAAGGTGTTATTGATATGAAAATCTGACTAAATAATAAATGATGGAAGAATTTCACACCTGAAAAGACAATAATTTGGATTATTTAGCAAATTTTATTTATATAGCACATTTTCAGCAACAAGGCAATACAAACAAAATAAAAAAAGGAAAGAAAAAGAAGAAAGAGCAAGAAAAGAAAAATAATCGAATGTTGATCTAAAGTCTGTAAACTACCTGTTCAGGGTTGCTAAGTTTCCTCTGGTCTAATCCGAGTTGGAAGAACAGGAGTCTGAAAATAATCTAACAATGTTGATCCACAAGAGTCTCTGGATCTAAATAGTGAGATGCAGAGACCAGTCAGAAGATAAATAAATGTCACAATTTCAAATTAAATATTAAGTTAAACTTAATAATTATGCTAGCTATTTAGTTGAGCTCTGAGCTAAATATGTGGTCATAAAACATGATTTTTAATGATCTTTCATGTGAATAAAGTGAGTATTAGGTTATGAACTATTTCTAAATATTTAGTTACAAGCTAAATCTGTCCAAGAAATATTATTCTGATTTTTAGCTGAGAAATAGTTAATTATTCCATAAAGCCGCGCTAAGTTTATAGTTAGCCCATAGCTTGGTAACTATTTCTGAGCTAAATTAATATATACACAGGCCAGCTAGCTCAGGGTTAGTTAGCTTGAGCAAGCTAACTATATCTGTGCTACATATTTAGCTCAGAGTTAAATATTTAGTTGCTGAGACGTTTCTAAATGAATGGTGAAAATATGACTGTAAAATTAATCTCCATTAGTTTTTTTTTTTTACATCGGCCTAAATAAAAATAAATGCTGTTAGCTCGTAAACAGGTTTTCTGCTCATTGCTCCTGTTGTCCACACGGGGGCGCTGCAGCGGGGAACGTCTCTTGACACTGCATGTTGAATAAAACTCACCTGTTGGATGGAACTCAGATTTAGATGAGCTGTTGTACATTTTAAAACCTTCAGGATGATATTTAAAATAAAAACTGACATTTTAGTGGAACTATAAACATGGAGGTAATATTATTTTATGCTGCAGCTTCGTCCCATAAAACATCAGTAAAACTTTTACCTTTGTTTCCATAAAGTTGGCTTTTGTTTCTGCTGATTCATTTTCAGGAGATGAAGCAGATCGGACAGAAATCTGCTTTTTCTTAAAATATTTCAGATTCAAATCCATAAACAGGTGAGAGTCCACTATTAAAATCCATGCAAATGAAGGCATTTATTGTGAAAATAATTACATTATCATAACTCTGAACTCACTGAAGTCATTTTTCTGGGAGATGCTAACTGCTAAGCTAACGCTCAGATCTCCTCCTCATCATCACTGCAGCTCTGGGTTCAGCGATGACGGCTGCTCCCTGCTGACCCCTCTGACCTCAGCAGCATGACCTCAGGGAGCTGGAGGTCACCAGACAGAGGAACATCTCCTCTGCTCCATCAGATCCCTGAAGCTTTCATTCTCCAGGTTTCCTCAGTCGGTGATGATCCTGAGCAGAAACGAGTCAAACATGTTTGTGTCAGTGGGAACGTGTGAGCAGAGCGCCCCCTGGAGGCCGGAGGCGGCGCCGCAGGAGGCCTCAGACCGCAGGAGAAGATGGAACCATTGCACTCCGGAAGTGAAAGGGGGGCTATTTCCTATATTATCCGTGGTCTCCCATTTTTATTTTATTTTGAAATCATGTTCACCTTTAGGAAGGAGTCTCACTCTCAGCATGTATTTGAACTTCTCTCTTTTATTTATTTCAGCGCAGCTCACAGTTTTTTTTTAGCAAATTCTGTAGCTTTCGGTGTACTTCTAAATCTGCTCATTAGTCGCATATTTTCGGGCCTGCTACTGCCTCTAGTGGCGTGGGGGTGGTAGTACAACTAATCTAATTACTTTAATAAATTAGAATACCAAAAAGTCTTTATTATTTACTATTAATTTCGGCATTACTGGCACCATAAAAGATAAATTCTTATAAAACACCATATTTTTTCATTTTCTTAAGGATGTAGATATAATTAAATGACATAAACATATACATTATAAATAATACCTATACATCCCCATCAATTATAGGAGGAACAAAATAAATAAGGAGACATGAAAAACAACATGATCAACTATAATAAAAAGACCATTTGCAATGTATATGTAAGAAATTTAATTGAACAAAAATCAATAACAAACAAATTAATTAGGTACAGAAGAATAACAACCCAGGTTGTTACAACCAGGGATGTTAAATAGACCTAAGCAAACATTTTGTTTTTATGGTGCCTTGGATTAGGAGAGGAACTGCAGACCCGCTAGAACCTGACGGGTCTGCAGGTTCTGACCCTGCCATCTCCTGTACCATCAGATGTTCTGTATCATCTCCTAGGCTGATATGGTGCAGAACATTTTGCTATGATTACGTTTCTTATTGTGCTTTTATCGACTATATTGGTTTGATTATTTGCTTATTTAATGTATAACAATATCAGCCAAAATAATACAAATGATCATTTAAAGAACAAATCATACATTAGATTAACAGTAAATACATAAATACTCCCTACTTTAAAAGGTTTGTTTGGGCTTTCTGTAGGTTTATTTTGAAATGTTGATATATTTTATGAATTCGTTGTTCAGTGGTCATTTAATGTATTATTTATGCACCAGACCCAGACCTGCAGCCCAGGGGCGGTTCTAGATGGGGGCCAATGGGAACCAAAGAAGTTATACTAAATAAATGTCTTATGTTAATACTCAGTGGTGGATTTTTTAACCTTCACAATTTTACTTTAACAATGAATTAAATGTTCTAGTGCTGCACTTTTAGCTGCTGTATAGGGTCAGACTTTCCATCTGCCAGGGATCTGCAGCCTGGATCTCTGGAGACACAAGTGGCTCTTTGGCTCACTTCATATATCCAATGATGAAATATTGCTCTGTCTTTTTTGTTTCAGAAAACACTGACTATCCTGGCCTTCGTGGTAAATTTGGTCTAGAACCAGCCTCCAAACCTAACTCCTTATTTATATAAATTATTCTGGTAATATTATTTGGAATACCAGAATGTTCACATAACTTTTATACTTTTGGCTGAGGACACATTTTGAATATTAAATCAGGTGTTATGGTCAGTTACTCAGTACTTCGGTAGTTTGCCAAATACTTTTTACACTTGCTTAATTAAACATATTTTAAAAAGTATGCTACTCTGATTGGAGTACAGTTTTGGGATACTCTAACCAACTATGCATTAATTATTGCCCTACAGATCACTTTTTAAAATCAAAAATCACCACCATAAAATAATGTCCATCACCGCAGCGGACGTCCCACCACATGGTTAGGACGACGCGCCGTGGGGGGCGTCCCTTATTTGGATTTCTGAAAGGTGGCAACCCTAGGAGAACAATTAAGATGACATGTTTCCTGAAAGCTTAGCTGAGCGTTAGCTTAGCGCTGCTGGCCTCAGAGGGTCCGGCAGGAATAATTATGTCCACATTAACTGGAATCAATCAGTTCTTCCTCCAGGCTGTTTTCATAGAAACTGATTAATTGATTTGGTGAATTGATTGGCAGGCGGCCGCCTGGAAACCAATCCCTGAGTGTTTGTGTCACCGCGGATCAGAAAACGATTAAATTATGGGATGTTTAAATGAAATGAGAGTCTTTCTAACGACCAGACGGCGAGTTAGCCAAATACCGTCCATCTTTTAAAAACCATAACTTATTACAGTTCACACAGAATGGCCTGTGCTGTAGTCCACTTCCTACTTTTGGAGCAGCCTTTGGTCTGCTTGGCGTTCACATTCAAACTGAACCCAGACCTCGGTCCTCGGTTTGGAGTCTGGTTCACCAACCGAACCAGACTTTGACTAGGCAGATGGACTGGAGTTGCATTAAAGTGGGCTGAACAGGACTGGAGGGACGATGCAGCTGGATTAATTTGATGAGTTTTGAATTTGATTTAATATGCAAGATATTCAGTAAAATGAATGAATGATGAACGGATGAAGTGATGGATCATATTCAAAATTCAAATTCAGAAATACTTTATTGATTCCAAATAATATGTGCTGCTGTTTGTCCTGATCTCTCAGCCGTTTCTGTCCTGAAATGAATTTTCTCTGCAGAAATCCTGTTTGATTTCCAAATATATTTTTTCTCGATTAATGCTGCAGATTAATCAAATGATATCCGTCCTGGAAACTGATTTAATTTTCAGTTTCAGGGAAGAGAAAAGCAGCTTTTAATTAAAAAGCTGGTTGACGAGGCGGCGGGCCGATAGCATCGCTGCGTCTGCTGACCTCAATCTGTGCTGCTCACCTCTGCAAATGAATCTGGAGGCAGAAACTCACTTTGGGAGGAACATCAGATTAATTCATTAAACCTGGACCCAACTTTTCCTCCCACTGATCCTCTCAACTGTTCACACTGCGGCCGGAGACGGAGCTGCTAACAGCATGGAGCGGCTAACAGCGTGGAGCTGCTAACAGGAGCGGCTAACAGGAGCTGCTAACAGCAGCTCCTGTTAGCAGCTCCATCACATCTATCAAAGCAACTGTGATGGACCGAGTTAAAACAGAAGGAGTCACAGGATATTAATTAGAAAAATAGGGTTTTTTATTTTAACCCAAAGATTATAAATGACAAAGGATATAAACTGAGCTCATAAAAGAGGCCAAAGAAACAAAACTGAACTCAGGCAAAAAATGTAAACAAACTGGCTGCACAAAGAAACATAACTGACCTAACAAAGAAACGACACACAGGGTTTATATACTGGCTGATCAGACCAATTAAGACACAATAGGGATAACTAAACAGAATACAATTACAAATAACACAAACAACTAACAGCACAGCTGAGTTTGGCTAAACTAAAACCCAAAAAATGAAAATCAAAAATATTAAAGTTTAAATACTAATATTTACTTAAATACAAAACTTATCTAAATAAAGAAACTACAAATTTCCCCTGCCAGCAGGAACTAGTGGTGCAGTCCAATCAGCATTTAAGCCTGCTGAGCCCTGGCATCCATCTTTTGTCTGGCCACTCCAAGGCAGGTAAGTACCGGCAAAAACAAAGTTAGTTGCAAAAAAATTAAACTTTAAAGTTGATATAAATACACGTTAACTAAATGTACGCGCCAACATAAAAAACAAATGTATCCAAATCAACTAATAAATGTTTTACTGAAACTAAAGTGTTGTATTTGAATGAAAAAAATAAATTATGAAAACTAAATTGTGCATAAGAGTTACCGACTTCTGCCTTCAGAGTGTGGCCATGGATTTGGCCATCACAGCAACATTTATAAACAATTGTATTATTTAA
>NW_006800735.1:73430-78837 GCF_000485575.1 Poecilia formosa | reverse complement strand
ACCAAAAGAAAAAAAATAAATAAATAACCACGTTGATACAGAAAACTTGATGGGTGTCACCAATGTGGGAGACAAATGCCCAGCACAGTGCTGCGCTAAACATGAACAGTTAAACAACAATATATATAACATGTGAGTTTACAACATATTTTTAGAACATTTCCAATATTTTAATACACAAATGAAAGACAACTCTGTACACTTACCTCTCCCCAGCGCAGCTTGGCGCGAACTGAGGAGGGCAGCGGGAACACACAGGATATAACGCAAAAACAGGAAGTAAGAAAATAAAAGCTTCCCCACCAAAATAAAATGCAATTAAAAAAACAAAGGAAAACAAATATTCATAGATGAGGGTGGATTTTTACACACTAGGAACCAAAAATAAAAGCAATATAAAACAGAAATAATATATAACAGACATGTCAATTCAAAGAAAATTAGTTTTGAGAAGGTTCATAAAGAAAAATAAAATAAATAAATAAAATTAACTCTGCTACAGACTCATAATGGTCCATAGAGCTTTGGAACGTGACGTCACTGCTGTAGACGCAGGGATATCAGCGCCATCTTTGGGGCCCATAAATATAACTGACAAAAATAACAGTCTTGCAGGAGCCGACTACAGCTTGGTGTCGGCAGGTGTGCGAGATTGGAGAACGCGGATTTCTAAGAGTGGAAGAGTTTAAGCGATTTCTGGCGAGTAAAAAGTCGATTTCTAAGGCGGTTTTGGCATAATCTGGACTGTGAGTAGATTAAGATGACTAGTTGTAGTGGCAGGTGTTGATGAAAATATGGACACAAGATGGGCTTTAGTAGAAAATAGAAAAGGGGGAGGAGGGAGAGACAAGGGTAAAAAAGGACTAAATGTAGGCAAAAGACCTTTGGAAGATGAGGAAGAAAGTGCTGAGATAAGGAAGAAAAAAATGATGGAAGAAATTAAAGTTATATTAAAATTTAAAACGGGACAGGATATGATTGGGGTGAGTCCGATCAATTTATCAAATGGACTAAAGAAAGTTGTCGGAGATGTGAAAATGGCTAAAGTTTTAAGGGATGGGAGCCTTCTTATTATCTGTAAGAATGTTGAGCAAAAGAATAAGGCATTAAAACTTCAAGTGTTAAAAAGAAGAGTTGGAAAGGAAGGTAGTGGGGGAAGAAAGAGGAGCAAAAGGGGAAATATCAGGGATCCCGATTGGAGAAAACTTAGAAGAACTAAAGAAAATAATAAAAGGAGGAGAGATTTCAGGCATAAAACGATTGCAGGCTATTAGAAGTGGAGAAAGATTGGACAGTACATCTGTGCTACTGGAATTCAAAGATAAAGTTAAACCTGATAAAGTAATGATTGGATACATGAGTTTGAATGTAAGAACTTATACTCTACCACCTGTCAGATGCTATAAGTGCCAAAGATATGGTCACATTGCAAACGTGTGTAGAGGAAAACAAAGATCATACTGCAGCTTATGCAGGATGTGTGGTAAGGAAAGAAGCAACTGAAGTTCAGAAAATTAAAACTGATAAGAAAATTGATTATGTTGAAGCAGTGAGAGTTGAAAAGTACTGAAAATGCTACAAAAACAAAGTTGGAAAGGAAAAAGGAGACAGATAATACTCAAAATAATGTCACGTTAGAAAAACTGATTCCATTTCTGGCATATATCATTAACTGTTCAGAGCAAGCAAGAACTAAAACTGAAAAAATAAAAATTATAGTAAAGGCAGCAGCAAAATTGTTTAATGTCAAAGATCTGTCATGGGAAAAATTCAGGATGAACTTAGATGTGGAGAAGGATCGTCTGAAAATGAGGCTTCTCAGATCACTACATAATTCTAACACTACAACGCTCGAAGTTTAATAGCTAACGGACAGGAATTTAAAGGGTTCATTAACAAATTAAATACAAAACCAGACATAACATGTATTCAAGAAACATGGATTAAATCATCATTGCAATTCAGTATTCATGGTTATGCAGTTTTACGTAAAGATAGAATAAATGGAAGTGGAGGAAGAGGATGTGCTATATTTATAATGGAAAACATAAAATTTATTCAAATGCAAATAAATACGGATCTAGAACTTAATGCGGTTAAAGTTTGGACAAATAATGGAATTATTAAAATAATAAATTATTATAATCCTTGTAAGAAAATAGAGAAATCAAAACTTGAAACAGTCTTTAGATTTTAATGCACATTATGATGGTGGGGTCTTAGAAGAATTGATTGAAGAAATAGAAATGGTAGTGTTAAATAATGGTGTAGGCACTAGGGTAGATTTGATAAGGTAGAGAATCAGCCATTGATCTGACACTGGTATCACAATCTTTGGCGGATAGTTGCAGCTGGAAAGTATATAAAAATGGTACAATAAGAAGTGATCATTATCCAATTTTTGTTGTAGTAGAAATGGATATAGAAGAAGAGCAGGTAGTAAGTCAAGGGAAATGGAGATTTGGGGATACAAATTGGGAAAACTATAAAAAAGTAAGTGAAGTTAGTATGGTAAATATAGATATAAATAAACCAATAAATGATTTAAATTTAGAAATTAGTAATAGTATTGTTCATGCAGCAAAAACAACCATTCCTAGAAGTAAAGGGGTTAAAAAGAAGAAGATGGTTCCTTGGTGGACTCTAGAATGTACAATAGCAATTAGAATAAGAAACGAGGCCTATAAAAATCTTAAAAAATATATTTGCTTCCACAATCTAATAAATTATAAGAGAAAACAAGCAGAAGTCAGGAAGATTATAAGAAATGCTAAGAGGAATTATTGGAGAAAATATTGTGAGTCATTGGGGGAAAATACGGCATTAGACAGGGTATGGAATACCATTAAAAAAATGTCAGGTAAATCAAAAGAGTACTTTTTTCCAGTATTAAAAGATAATGGTAACACTATAATAGATAATAAGAATAAAGCTGAATTGTTAGCAAGAGCATTTACTAAGATACATAGTATGGAGAATCTTAGTAAGACTGAAAAAAAGGACGGGAAACGACATTAAAAAAATCACAATGAGCTGCTGTGTAATGATGAAGATGACGAGAATATCATGAAATATATAAATATATAGATGGATTAAAAACTTTTTAACTGGAAGAAATATAAAAGTTAAAATAGGCAGTGAAGTAAGTTCAAAACATCAAATTGAAAACGGTACTCCTCAAGGAAGTATAATAAGTCCTATGATACAATGATTGATGATATTTTTAGTAAAATAGATAAATATTTTGGAGTATCATTATTTGCAGATGATGGCCTTATCTGGAAAAGGGGGAAAAATCTAAAATTTATAAATAAGAAAATGCAAGAGGCAAAACATAATGGAGAAGATCGGGCTTTGGAATGGGGATTTAGAATCTCAATATCTAAATCTAAGTTCATTACTTTTACTAATAGGAAAATAAATACTAATGTAAATCTTAAATTGTATGAGAATGATGTAGAAAGCATAGATCAGATTAAATATTTAGGAATGTGGTTGGAAAAAACTTACATGGAAAATACATATAAAAAAATAATTGAGAAAAGTAAAAAAATCCTAAATATAATGAGATGTTTAAGAGGTAAAGATTGGGGAGCTGATAGGAAGGTATTAAAAACAATATACATAGGACTAATTAGATCAGTAATTGATTACGGATGTATTGTATATAATTCAGCTTCTAATAGTTTACTAAAAGAAATAGATAGAATACAATATCAGGCTCTAAGAATTTGTTGCGGAGCAATGAAAACAACCCCAGCATCAGCTTTACAAGCTGAAATGGGTGAGATGCCACTGGAGCTCAGAAGAAAACAACTAGACATAAACTATTGGGCAAATGTTAAAGGACATAAGGAAAATTATCCTTATGTCAAGAAAAAGAAAAAAATAAGAAAATTAATATTTTTGGATGGTTTATAAATAAAGAGATAAGTGAGATAGCAATAAATCAAAAGAGTAACAGACAGATTGCCAGTTTACACGGGTGAGAAAATGGCTCTAGAATGGAGTGAGGAAACCAGAACGAGGAAATATTGATTTGTTCAAATTCAAGTAGTGCATTAATAACTATTTTAGAACAGAATTCAGGAACAAGACACGATATCATATTGAATATTAATCAATCAATTTTTAGAATTAAAAAATATGGATCCCGGGTTAAGTTAATTTGGATTCCTGCTCATATGGAATAGTAGGAAATGAGTTGGCGGATCAATTTGCTAAGAGTGCAGCAAAAAGGGATAATGTTGAGGTAAATATCAAAATAAGCAAAAATGAGGTCAAAAGTATAAGTGAAATATATATTAAAAAGAGATGGCAGGAACTATGGGATAGAGAAGAAAAGGCAAGATTGTATTATAGCATTCAAAAAAGTAGGGGAATGTAGGGAAGGTAATATGAATAAAAAAGAAGAGGATGTTATATCCAGGTTAAGGTTTGGGCATACAGGGTTAAATAGTACTTTGAAAATAATTAATAAACATAGTACAGGGTTGTGTAATTATTGTGGAGAGTCAGAAACAGTGCAGCATATTTTTCTAGAATATAATAAGTATAGTTGGGAAAGAGAGGTGTTAATCAAAGAGTTAAATAGAAATAAAAATAAATTAGATATTAAAAATTTGCTGCAAAAATCGTCTGAGGATGTAGTACAGCATTTTTAGTTTTCTTAGAAAGTCAGGTATTATGAGAAGATTATAGTGGTAAGACATCTAATCTATACTCCAGTCTGGAAGGTGGCGGTAATGCACCTATAAGTTGTTTGCAAACCGCCATTAAACAAGAAGAAGAAGAAGAGGAGCCTGGCAGATTTTTTAAACCCAAGTTACTTAAAATAATTTAGCTATGGTACGAACTTGCTGCGTTATTGAATGTAATGTCCGATCACACGACTGAAACGGTTAAAAGATGGAAAACGGAGTTTCTTTTCACTATTTTCCTGCTTGGAAACAACGCGTGGAGGCTAAGCTAACGGAGCTAACGAAAAGAAGACGAATGTCCTGCTATCAGCGGTGAGACGTCCTGATGTTACCTTCTCCAACATCCCCAGATACCTACAAGTTTGCTCCAGACATTTCTATTCTGGTGAGTGTCTAAATTCGCTTTGTTGGTGTTGTGTCATAATTTATTTGCTATGATTTTGTCCGGGTGTTCTCATGTTCGGTTAATGTTGAGTTCATTTAAGTGGGTCAACCTTGTTTAGGTCGGGCTTTATATTGTTTATGTAGCAAAGTCCGAGTTTTGTCAGTGGACATCGAGGTTCTTACATTATTGTGAAGTAAACTATTTTACTAGTGTTATCAGATTTACAGTATTAATACTGATGTGTGTTCTGATATGTCCTCTTCAAGGCAAACCGACGTGTGAAATGGATGAGCTCAATCCTGACTGGGGTCCAGCGCTGAAT
>NW_006800735.1:67962-71313 GCF_000485575.1 Poecilia formosa | reverse complement strand
AAAAAAGTGTGTTATGATCGATTAAATGCGCTGATACGTCATTGTGCTGCTAAACGCATAACGCTGAGTGGAGTGGAGTACCGCTCCAAGATGGCCGCCCTAAATCTCGTCAGCGACAATAGGTGAGAGCGGTCCTTGAGGGTCTATCCTTATATTATGTCTATGGTTGGACCGTTACACGTCATTTACCCAGAATGCCTTGCAGTGTGAAAAACATGGAGACATCCCTATGAAAATATTTTATTAAAATTTATAAAAACTAAATAACCTACAGTATTATTACTGTATTGTTTTTACATCTGAGATAAATATTTCCCAGATAAGGTCTATTTTTATTACTAGTCGCGGTTCCCTTTAAGGTTATCAAAGGAAAAATCAGCAGAAAAACTTTGAACTGGGCAGGATGGAGGCATTTTAAATAAATCCATGTATGAAAAGTATTTTTGATTTGTTAATCAATAAATGTGTTTTAGTAAAAGAACTGCAGTGGATCTGGTTTCCCTGCAGCTGCAGGACCACAGAAAATTTCCTGGCTGGAAAACCTCAGCTGGAGTCAGAGGTCAGCTGTTAGCATCAGGAATGAAACAGCTGATTGGTGGATCAGTGGAGCCCAATCAGCAGGCATCGTTTCCTGGTTCCTGCTGGTTCTGATGCAACAGAAATGTCCGGTGGTTCCGGCTCATTCAGACGATTAGCTCCAGTATTTCTCTCTGCAGATTAATCCAGGAATGTTTCCTCTGAGTTATCAAATTGATGGATTTGAGACAGGACTAAGGAAACAGGAAAGGAGAACCTGCTAATTTAATGAATTCGGGATTAAAACCAGATAAAAACACTTTAGTTACAATAACTTATGAAATGAAAAACAGCCTTAGGTTTGAAATTGAAGTTTCTAAATCCTCAGAACAAAATCTGTCCCGATTTGACAGCGCAGAGAGAATTTCTGACAATTCATCTGGTTGGGTTCAACAGGAGCAGCTAACTGCGTCGCAGCTCCATTTTGTCTAAATGAATTTCTAATATTCATATTTGCAGCAAAGGTTTCTTCCACCTTGTTCCTAGGAGGTGCTGGTGCCTCTCCAGCAAATGCTTTGGGCAAGAGGTGGGGTCACAGGTCACCTGGACAGGTAGCAGGGCAACACAGACAAACAACCATGAACACACGCAGACCCAGGGAGAGTTTAGAGAGACCAGTTAACCTGACTGTCATGTTTCTGGACTGTGGGAGGAAGCAGAGAGCCGGAGGGAGAACATGCAGAAGAACCTGGGCCAGGAACCGAACCTAGGACCTTCTGGCTGCAAGGCAGCAGTGCTACCCACTGCACCACTGTGCAGCCCCTTATGCTAATGTTTTTTTATGCTTGTGTTTTTATGCTGTTAGTATCAACATCAATAAAAATGTCTTACAAATTCATCTGCTGCTTCTGTAAAAGTAAAGTTCAGAGTCTGTACAATACACTGACATCACAATGATCTGGACAGAGCTAGCCAAACTGCTAATGCTAATGTGTGACAGTGGAAACATCAATAGATTAGCATTTTGTGCCATAAGAATCTGTCTTGGTAAAGAATCATAACAGAATGTGTTAATTTAGCGCAGTATGATTAATGTTCACAGGTTTTTAAAATAAATCGCAGTGTTATGCTAATGCTAACATTCTGCAACAAATGCTAACCCTACCCTAAAATGGATGATAAAGGGGATTTAATTTTACACTCGGTCAAATTGGCCCTTGATGCAGAAAACACTGATAAATAAATGAAACAAAACCACCTGATTTATATTAAATGAATTATCAACATTCCAGCACAATAAGATAATGATAAATTATGAAATGACTCATTGTGATTTAAACACACGCAGCATTTCATATGTTTTCTAGCTGAGCTTCCAGCTCCTTTAAATCTCGTCTCGTGACTTTATTAGCATAAAACCAGGATGAACAAACCAATGTTTCCATTGTGGCTTTATTTAATGATTTTATGAAAATCCCTTCAGTTTATGAAATCATAAAGAGCGAAATGCCCAGAGATTAAACTGAAGGTTGAAATATTCTGCCAACAGGAGCATCGGCAGCTAACCGCGGCTGCAGCAGGTCGTTTCTAGAAAAGCTTTTCTCTGCCGCAGATCCAACATTTTAGCTTCAGGGTCTCAGGCTGCTGCTCCCGACTAACGGCTCCAAACGTCACAGAAGAACCGCAGGTCCAGTCAGACCCACCCGCTCCGGTTCTGACCTAACAGAGCGGGTCAAACAAACAGCCAGTACAAGAAAAGGAGGCTGGAAGCTGCCAAACACTCTCACACACACACACACTCACACACATATTTAATGAGAACTGAAGCACCAAAGACTCTGGAGAAATTGAAGGGATGCATCATTGATCCAGAGTTCATCTCTGTTATCCATAAATGTGTGTATTTATCCTCCCAGCTGCTAAACAAACGTAGTTCTGCATTTTCTGATTGAAATGATGAAACATGTAAATATGGAAACTTCAGCTCACCTCTGTTTCTTCTCCATGGTGTCGTTTGTAAAGTCAGAATAAAATATGAAAAATGAACCATCACTTTAAACTGCCTTGTTTCTGAAAATGCACAAACTAAATAAAATTACCTTAAAAATGAACTGTTGTTTATTTTCCTTTTAAAACCAGCTAAATAACCAACTTACACTCGTCGTTTTTTCCCTGTAGTTAATGAAGTTCTTCCTTCCTGTTCATCAGGACATTGGGCCGATCGGACCCGACCGGAACTGGAAGGGAATCGGCATCTCGCTGCTGGTCATCATGGCTGTCCTCTCCTGCATCGGCCTCTCCATAGTCCTGCTGTCTCAAGGTGAGCCGATGGCAGCAGCCGCTCGTCTCCTCCGCTGAGCGCTCATTTCTCCTTCCTGCTCTCAGATGGGTCCGGTAAGCCGCTGGGCGCGCCGCTGGCTCTGGATGACCTTTTCCAGAGGAGCTTCGAGATCCACGATCCGGAGGCAAAATGGATCAGTGGTAAGTTTTAATCAATCACTCAATTGATCAGTCAGTCATGAAGGGGGAGAGCAGAGCAGCAGATCAGACAACAGCAAAGATGTTTTCCAAAAATTATCACCAAGTTGGGAACTTTAAATTTTAATTTATTAATGAATTAAAAGTTCAATGCAATTAACCGCTTTACTCTTTTATTTTTATATTCTTTGGTCCAGAACCGGAACCTTTGCATTGTGTTTCCAGTACGGCCATAAATCCGACGCACAGCTACATCCACTAACAGCAGCGTGGCGTGTAAATGGAGTATATATAGACATAATATAAGGATAGACCCTCATGGACCGCTCTCGCCTATTGTCGCTGACGAGATTTAGG
>NW_006800735.1:48661-66058 GCF_000485575.1 Poecilia formosa | reverse complement strand
GCCCAGGTAGGAATCGTCAGCTCAAAACATGAAGTGTGGCCCTATATAAAAACATCACACAAACACTGACTGAATATAATCAGATTAAGAGTTTTTCTTTACAACAAAAAAACTGACACAAACCTGATCGCAACAGTGGGACTTGTGGGCCAACACACCTGGTCGAACACAGAGGAGATTGATAATTGCCCACCAGCCTGACAGCTTCCCTTTTATGGGAGCTCAAAATGTAGAGGAAGCGACCCCTGGTGGTTCCACCTGTTACAACCACACTAACTTTTTCCGCTGGAGCAGATTGAGGAACAGAGAAGGGAGAATTAATTATTATTAAGGGGATTTATTATCGTCAGAGGAGGACGATGAGAGAGACGTGACCAGGGACGGATTGAGGAAGAGTTCAGATTAGCTGCTGCTGCCCGGTAGGAAGGTGAGGAAATGTTACCCCTGAAAAGGCAGCGTTTCATCCAGGTGTGTGAGAGTGAGAGTGTGTGTAGGTGAGTCCGGGAGGAGGACGCTTCACTAACCTGGTAGGAAGTCAGAAAAACACTGGAAGAACACAGGAATAATGACGGCCCGTGGAATTAACAATGAACACGTTCTGAGATGTTTTTAGTAATAAGAATAATTGTGAATTTCAATAAAATAAAAAAAAATATTTTTTCAATAAATAAATAGAAGACTTAGAAAACAGCTACTGATACCATTTTAAAATGTTTTTAAAAATGACTAGACACATCTTCACTAAATACTGTCTGGGGGAGTGGTAGCCAAAATGTGGAAATGTTCAATATAGAAAATGACTGCAAGAATGTTAGGGATTAAAGTTTACTGTTAGTAATTACTACACTACACCTCTGTTATGTGTCCTTGCCGTATGTTAAATTAATCTGTATAAGTACATACAGAATAATATGTATGTACATATTATTTACTGACAAGAAGTGTGGCAAACTTCTTGTCATTAAACCAGTTTTCAAAGGGTGCATTCACACTGCCAGTAAATGCGACCTGTATGCGTTCTGCAGTGTAAACGGGCAAATGACCTGAAAGTGTCCCGTATGCGCAGTAGAGGGCGCCATAGCGTCAGCGTTCTCAGTGTTCTGTTCCCATAAAAAGAAGAAGTGCTCAGTGTTTGCGGAAGTAAACATGGAGGCTGACGGTGGAGCTTAGCTTACATATTTGAAGTTGTTGTCCCGTATCAGGACGCAGAATAGTGAGGTTTGTTGAATCAGTGACGTTCAGTTCGGATGGATGCGGCCTGAACGTTATGGTCGCATTTGAATCGGATACGTACCGGATATGGGTCACATTCTTAAAGAATCCGACCTGTGCTGTTCACACTGTCATGAAAAGATCGGATACAGGCCGCATTACGTAAAAAAAAATCGGAATTGGGTCACTTCAGGCTGCAGTGTGAACGCACCCCTAGAGTTAATACTAAATCATATGTTTTATATAATTTGCTTGTATTGGTGGGGTTTGTAATCAAAAGAAGAAAACAAAACAGTAAAATATTGGCTGCTGGAGAACATTTTTAATTTCCACCCCTGGTGATACCTGAACAATACATACGTTATTCAGCACTATGCAGCACACCAAGCAACACGTATCCAATAATATGCAAATAAATAAAAATACGCCAAGTAAAGCAACGATGCATATCTAGCAATATTTCAATGTTTAGCAAAATACACAGGAAACAGCGCACATAATAATCCAGCTAAACTTTTCCGTGTTCCCCAGTGAAGCTCAACATCAATCCAAACTGCTCAAATAGCACATGTGAACAATTAAAATAAATAACTGTTCAGTAACGTTTGTATGAGAATGTAACAGAAAAGTAACACTCACCCATTACTTGTAAATAAAATCCACAGGTTGTTGTACTGAGTGCTAGCTGTTAGCCACTCGTAGCACTCATAGATAGTCTTTAAAATGCCTTACGAAGTTCTTACTGGTCTGTTAGTGAATCCACTGTGGGTTTTCCTTTTTTAATTATTTTTTTTTTTTATCCATGAAAGAGCGTTTATAAAAAGTCAGCAACTAGTAAACCGGATCTGAAGCGGAAGCGTAGCCATTTTGTAAACATCAAGTTTGCTACAGCGATGGGAAATCAGGGGAAGCTTTTACTTACATCCGGGCCTGCGGGACAGACCGGTGTTATGCCCAGAAACGCATGCCTGCCCAGAATGGACCTTACCACAGGGACCGCGTTTCATTGGCTAATGCCCATTTGACGTCACAGCGCAGCTACCGCGTGCGTGACCTTTGAAACTGTCGAGCGGGGCGGCAGGATTACGGGCGACGACATATTCGCGTTTTTAGATCGATTTTTACCCAGAATGCAAATGGAAAAAACCGTCAGCGAAACGGTGACTGGGACTGACGAGTATATATTCCATTGAGGGAAAGTAAGTTTCACATTTGCTCAAGAGCCCCCTGGTGGTTGAAGAAAAATCCACATACAAACCGGAAAATACAATATATGAAAAAAAACACTGAATGCTCTCTGGTATGAGGAGGCGGGCCGGATCCGGTATTGTTCAGGGGGCCGGACCAAATGAGGTGGCGGGCCGGATCCGGCCCGCGGGCCGTAGTTTGGGGACCCCTGCTCTAAACCCTCGCATGTTGATGAGAAAACGGACTGAAATATGACCGAATAGGAAATTTTAAAGATATTTGTAACATTATCACGTTTCTTAACCATGTAAGCCCTAAAACGGCTGGTTTTATTTTGCAGACTACTTAAAATAAATACGGTTTTTACACCTTTATTGACACGAGTTGAACTTTTTTTCAGTCAGTGTCTGCTGAAAATGTTCTCCGCAAATGGTTTGAAATTCTCTGCTTTTTCTTTTTACATCATAATAGCTTAAGAGCATTACAAAACAGAGGCCCATTATGTAGAATATTTATATCACGCTTAACATTCTAGTCTATTAATGTAGGAGGGAATGGATTTTAATATACGAGTTTCAAAATATTTGCATCTGTCCTGTTGGTATGAAACTTATAGCAGTAGCTCAGAGAAAAAATGTCATTACGTAGAAAAGGTGAAATCCTTTAAAACTCTTTATTTCTCCAAGTTAGAAAGTCATACCAACTGTGGCCTGTTGCTCGCCGTTTCTGACTAAGAGTAGCTGGATTGAGAAGGACCTCGCTGCAGCAAACAGGAAGGGGCGGGGCAGATCACGTCAGTCTCACACCTTATTTGAAAATGGAACCATTGCACTCTGGAATTGAAGGGGGCGCTATTTCCTATGTTATCCGCGGCCACCCCTTTTTTATTTTCTTTGGAAATCCATGATATATTTTCACCTTTAGGAAGGAGTTTCACTCTCAGCATGTATTTGAACTTCTCTCTTTTATTTACTTCAGCGCAGCTCACAGTTTTTAACAAATTCTGTAGCTTTCGGTGTACTTCTAAATCTGCTCCTCAGTCGCATCTTTTCAGGCCTGCTACTGCCTCTAGTGGCGTGGGGGTGGTAGTACAACTAATCTAATTTCTAAATCAAAATACCACAACGTCTTTATTATTTACTATTAATTTCAGCATTACTAACCAAAGATAAATTATCTTTGGCTAATTTTTCATTTTCTTAAGGATGTAGAGCTAATTAAATGACAAACAATACTTTTATACATTATAAATAATATCTATATATCTCCATCAATTATAGGAGGAACAAATGAAATAAGGAGACATGAAAAACAACATGATCAACTATAATAAAAATAACATTCGCAGTGTATACGTAAGAAATTTAATTGAGCAAAAGTCAATAACAAACAAATGAATTAGGTACAAAAGAATAACCAGGGTTGTTAAACAGATACAAGCAAAAATTCACATTTTTGTTTTTACGGAGCCATCTATGTTATTCTGAGAGACTTTTTATTGGTAGAGTCTTATATATAGGAAAAAATAAGATGAAACTATTTAGTCTATCAACATGGAACTTTTCCTTCAACTCTAAAACAATAAATCATATTCATAGAATCACATTATCAACAATTTGTGAATAGAGCAAAACCCTTAGCACACTATAGGTAAATATTATTTAGTTTGGTTAGAATAATTATTGCACCATCAATAAAAGACGTCTAATAGATGTTCCTATTGCCAGAGTAACACAGTAATGCCTTCATGTGCTCAGAGGTTCAAACTGATGAATAAAGATGGAAAATATTTCTTGCCGTCTCCCTTGTTCTTTCAGCAAACAGTTGAGACAAAGTTGTTTTTGGTTTCACCACCATTTACCTGCTGTTATACCTGCCATTCAAAGTATTCTTAAAAGATTGTCTGTTAGTCTGCAGCTCATGTGACCAAACCACCGAGGAGATGAAAAGTTAAAACTCAAGTTAGAATGTTAAGTTTTAACATTTTAACTCAACAACCTCTACCTAACTAGAGGTTATACACAACCTTAAGTTGGGTAACCCCCAGGTCTTCTTAAAAGGTAGAGCCTCTGAGAACAGTTCTTAAAGATACAGTCAGTGCTTTCAGCAAAGTTGAGCTGACTGTCCAGGAATGACTTGAGGTATTTAAAATTTGCCACAGTTTCAACAGGTTGGCCATCGAGAGAAACTGGAATCACTTTCAGATCTTGTTTATGTCGTTCAATTAGCTCTACTTCCTTAAGAAAATGAAAAGGCATGTTCTTTTTGTGAGGGAATTTATCTTTTACTGTTCCAGTAATGCCAGAATTAATAATAATAAAGACTTTGTGGTATTCTGATTTAGTAATGTAATTAGATTAGTTGTGTTACCACCCCCACGCCACTAGAGGCAGTAGCAGGCCCGAAAAGATGCGACTGAGGAGCAGATTTAGAAGTACAGCAAAAGCTACAGAATTTGTTAAAAAAAACTGTGAGTTTTGCTGAAGTAAATAAGAGAGAGAAGTTCAAAAACATACTAAGAGTGAAAATCCTTCTTAAAATGAAGAAATATCACAGATTTCAAAAGAAATTACAAACAGAAGGCCGCGGATAATATAGGAAATAGCGCCCCCTTCACTTACGGATTGCAATGGTCCCATTTCCAAAAAAGGTAAGAGGCTGACGGCGGTCCGTCCCGCCCCTTCCTGTTTGCTGCAGCGAGGTGAACTTGGCTGGATTAGTACAGCCGGGCCTGAGGCGGAGCTGTTCGCCAGATGCGTTTAAGGCACTTTTTAAAGTAGGAAATTAAAGTGAAACCTCAATAATACCAATAAGCAACTTGTTTGTAGAATAAAAATTAAATTATAGATACAATTAAAGATGATTGAAACATTTTACACTTTTTCTTTTCAATTTTATAGGGGTAGCAGAGAAGGTCCTGACAGCCCACCACTGAGTAGCAGCTAATGCTAATGTTAGCATCCACCGTAGCAGCTAATGCTAATGTTAGCATTCACAGTTCACATTTCTGAAGGATTTGAAGCTGAAATCTTAAAGATAAACACAGTCTGGATGTTTTAAAAAATCTTTATTGAGACAGAATACAGAGCAATAAAATACTTTTAATCTGAAATTTTTATGAAATAACCGTTTTGAACAGAACTAGCAGAAACCCAACAGCAGAATGAAAACCAATAAAACATCTTTTACATTTACATTTAAGCAGTTGATTTTGATCAACTGCCCCTGAATCTCGGTGCAGGGCTGAGGTTCAGCTCCGACATGACGGGAAATAATATTTAATTACTGTTTTTAATAAACGTTTAGTGTTTCTGTTGCTGCAGCGCAGGAAGTCATCTACCGCAGCTGGAACGGAGACATTTTCAAACTCAACGTCTACAGCAACGAGACCGAGCTGCTGCTGAAAAACTCAACGTTTGTGAGTCAAACTAACATTCAGATAAAATAATATTACTACGCTCTTATTGCGGAGGGCTGGTGGCTCTAACACTGCTGTTAAACTTCCTGTCTCCCACCAATCAGCTCTTTCCAGTAAACAATTCATTTGCTGTTTTATTTCTGGCGGATGTTTTTATGCACAGCAGAAAATATTTAATTTCTTTTTCTGTACAGGCAACGTTTAAGGCTACTAAGTTTGCAGTTTCTCCAGACAAGAAGTTTGTTCTGCTGGGATACAACGTTCAGCCGGTGAGTCTTAGGTCGGGTTCTGGTCCAAACTTCAGACCAGTTAAAGTTCAGACATATTATGACATCATCAGTTAATCCTGATCAGATATTAAAATTTTAAATAAGTAAAACTTTTCCTGTTTCAGTAACTAAACAGAATACTCAGGGAATTGTTATGTCATTTATCACTAAAGCTTTTAAATGATCTGAGGAAGCCCAGACGATGATGTCACGGCTCTTCACGTCGCTGACTGGTTCCTTCACATCATGTGACTGAACCCTGCATCTGGCTTCTTAGAATCAGGAAAAAAAATGATTTAGTGTTTCATTTGAAGGAACAGTGTCCCTTTGGAAGGTCAAAGGTCAGGTGATCAGTGAATCTGAGGTCATGATTGGATGTTTGGATGGAACTGTTTGGGAACAATAACCAATAATCATCCTCCGCCCTCAGAATGTGGCTGATTAACGTCTCGTTTTAACGTTTAACCTTCAGAGGGAGTTAAAGATGGCCGCCGGGTTCTGCTCCATTAGAACCGACCCGATGTTCTGTAAGCCTCAGAACGCGGCTGATTAACGTCTCGTTTTAACGTTTAACCTTCAGAGGGAGTTAAAGATGGCCGCCGGGTTCTGCTCCATTAGAACCGACCCGATGTTCTGTAAGCCTCAGAACGCGGCTGATTAACGTTCCCCTGGTAGAAACTTAATGGAAACAATCGGCCTGTGGAAGGAAAACGTCTGAATTCAGGAGAAAGCAGATCTAATTTTCCTTCAGGAGAAATGAGAGGAAACATTCTGATATTATAGTTCATAGTTCAGAAATAAAACTGTTTGTTACTAAAAACACAATAATCTAACAAAACAACAGCTGCTGGTTTATTCTGGTTATTTGGAATATTTCCAGTTTGGGTTCGTCTGCATTTGCAGGCCTCATCTGGGCATTTATTTAAATTATTATTATTATTTGTGTATTTAGTTTAAATTTTATTCAATTGATGACACATACTAAGTAATTTAATTGGTTGTTTATTTATTTAGACTTGGCACTCTTCGCCCTCCGTACTCCTCATTATTATGTTTAACATAACAATGATATGCAGGCCTGTGACCAGGGAGAAGCAGCAGTCGTCCAGCCGTTTCCATCCTGCAGAATTAAAGCCTCTAGGGATAATACGCTTTACTCCTGAAATTAGCCAGCTGAAAACATCATCCTGGGATTATTCACTTTAAAGATAAGTTGGTAAGATGGAAGAAGCTCCTCATATTCTTTCTGGGGAGAGTGAACCTTATTAAGACTATAATTCTCCCTAAGTTAATTTCTCCAGTTCTTGTTTATTGACTCTAAAGATTTAGCTGGGATCAATGAAGCGGGAAACCTAAAATTAAAACTGAAGTCTGACGACTTCCCAGAGCCTTGGTGGACGGGGCCTGCATGAAGACAGAACCATGTCTGTCTGTATTTCACCGTTGGCTTCCCAAAAACACGCCGATCCAGGAGACGGGACCCGACAGAGAGTCTGTGGACCCGATCACCTTTAAGTCTGGTGATTAAGATAACTTAATAATCACTAATGCTGTTAAGGCATGGGGCGTTCTGAGGGACTGTTTGGACTCAATCTGAATTTTTCATCTTTCACAACGTTGGCAGACAACCTGGATCTGACAGTAGAGGGCGCTGGTCCTGATCTCTGGCAAGAAGCTGGCATCACATGATCTATGGCAGAGGAGCCCAGAGTGGGTTAGTTCTCTCCCTGGTTTAACAGGTTTAGGTTAGCTCTCTCCCTGGTTTAACAGGTTTAGGTTAGCTCTCTCCCTGGTTTAACTCACCTGGATCCAATGATGGCTCATTAGAGGAGAGCACTGACCTGATGAGAAGGTTGCTTCTACCACCAGGGAGAGAGTAAAACATGCAGGATGCCTCCAGGACCCACTTTGGGCACCACTGATCTATGGAGAAACGAGAAATTCAAGACATTTGAGGACTAAAAACAAAACATTGTCTACAGGGACTTTTATAAATATCTTCAGCTAAGGCATAAATGGAAAAGGTTATGGAAAAACAATCCTTGATTGTCAAACGTGGGAGATTTGTGTCCAGATTGTGCTGAGCTACAGCCAGAAACAAACACTGTGGAGAATTTAACCTGCAACAACGGAGCCAGCAGGGGGAGACATTTTGACTCTAGAACCTCAGAATGCAACCGATATAAAGAAATGCAGTATATACACAACGTATGCATATCTCCACATATGTATAGGAAGTTCACAGAAGGAAGCTCTGCTAGCTAACGGTGCTGCAATGCTAAGTTAGCATTAGCTAACAGTTAGCATTAGCTAACGGTTAGCATTAGCCCAGCGCTGGGTCTCCTCAGGCTCATGCCCAGTCACCTGGATACTCCACACTGTGCAGTTCCTCCTGATTTTGGCCAGAGAGTCAGGAAGATGAAAGTTTCTGTTGTGACAGCCTTCGATCCAAATGGAAAAACTTAATTTCTGAAGTTATTGTATGTGACAGATTGAGATATTGTCTGAATGGGAAAGGTTCTGCTCTTTAAAAAGATGGGAACGTGTTCCTGAGTGTCTCAAAATAAAAAGGCCAGTAATGTGACCCTGAATGATGAATATCTTTAAGTTTTTATATAAATGGGTTACTTTTTGCAAATTGCTGCTAATTATTTACTTGCCTCCTGTTTTTGCTTTAGTTTTCTGTCTGTTCTGTAGACGTTCTGTCCTGTTGTAGTTCTGTTTTCTTTGTAAATTTTCAAAATATCTAACAAACATAAAATTAAAAAAAGATACATATATAAATTATGCAGCAGTCAGCAGTGATGGGATATTATAAGAAAACCTGAAAATGAAAACAAAACCTCCCGACTGTCATGAAGCATACATCATCACCACTTGCTGCAGATATCTGCAGCTGTTTATGACGACACATAGTAAGATGATTACATTCTGACTCGTCATAATTCCCAATAAAGATACTTCATATGTATTTTGGATCAGAAATAATTCAGTAAATTAAACTGCAGACTCAGATAAATTAACTCATGATTCCTTTAAAGATCAGAGATCTCTGGAACATTTTTAATCTAAAGGTTTTTCATATTTCACATATCTTGCATTAATATTCTGACTAGTCAGTCTCTGATATCTGGAATAATTACTCTGTCAAAACATTGCAGATTTTTATGGAAGCCCATTTCCGCCACTCATAATTATCTCATTATAATGAGATGGTCTGCATCGGCTCAGGACGTTTAGGGACTGTGGAGGCTGATCCCCCTTTCAGTTCAGTCCATCTGCACCGTTTGACTTTACCGTCGGTCGCACCTGCTGCCAGCAAGCATCCAGCTAAATGTCGCTGTTTACAACGGTAAGAAATGTGGTTTTGTTCATTTAAGTCTGTAATATAAGCCAGTATAAAGTAATCAATTTGGCATCCTGACCACGGTAGCTAATCTTGAAGATAGCTTAAGAAGATGCATTCATATCTTTGAAGCTAACGTTTTCTGTTTCTTTACTTCGTCAGTCCACAACTGACTTTAACTGTAGTTAATATCCGAGGATTATGTGGTTTTATTTGCTGCAATGAGATGTTCAGTTTACCACAAAGTCGTGGTGTAATAACTGGTGAGTAGTTCGTAGATGCTGCATCTCGCTCCCAAACCAAACCGAAACCTCTGAGCTGATGTGTTTTTAAAAGTTAAACTAAAATATGTCATGTACTCTCTCTCGTTAATTATTATTATTATTATTATTATTAAATTCTAAATAATTTAAGTAACTAAACCACAAGCAAAGAAATGTAGATATAAATATATATATTTTGTCTGCAAATCTATTTTATTGATTTAATCAGTAAGTTCAAATAACAACCAATCCAACATGTTCTTGCTTTTGTTCAGTGTGTTGTTTCAGAAAGACGACTGGACAGCGTGAGCAGCTTTTCACGAACCTCTTCTGATCACACAGGAGGCCTTAGGTCCCGTTCTCTATCGAAAGGCCTCTGTTCTCCACAGATGGCTTCATTTTCAGTGTATTTCCTTTTCCACTGCTAAAGACAAGGTCATTATGGAACGGTACAGTTCTTTATTACCAATAAATGTTTTCTTATCTTTTCTGTGAACTTAAAGAAATTTCTGAAGATGTGTCCATTTTAAAAGTAAAACCTCTGTATATGCATATATTTGTGTAATTATATAAATAACTGGTTTATAGTTATTATAAAACAAAAGTTTTAAATTTAAAAAATAAATATTTTGGTGAAAAAATGTATTTGTAACATTGAAATAGTTTGAGTTTAGCCTTAGTAAAATATTTGACAAAAAAACATAGTGCTGAAAGGCATTATGAATGTCCCAGCCGGGGCTTTGTGCATGGAGAAAGACCACCTGAGAACCCACCATGTTCTCCCTGTGCATGGTGGGTTCTCTCTGGGTTCTCCGGTTTCCTCCCACAGTCCAAAACCATGACTGTCAGGTTAATTAGTCTCTCTAAACTCTCCCTAGGTGTGTGTGTAGTTGTGTGTCTCTGTGTGACAGACTGGCGACCTGTCCAGGTGACCCAGGTGACCTGTCCAGGTGACCCCACCTCTCGTTTTCTGTAGATAGACACCAGACCCCTCCCGACCCTACTAGGGATAAGGGTGCTAGAAAATGCATTGATGGATGGCATTATGAATGACTGTATTACTATTAGTTTTCCAGGTAAAATTATAATTTGCAGTATGACTTGCTTTACATTTTATTGGAAACATCTGATGATGGCCAAATGAGAGATAATCCAGATGGCTGTTGGCCTTTTCTTTCCAAATGGGAGAAATAGAGAAGGGTCCATAACAGATTTTGAAATAGATCTGAAAGATTATCAGGAAGTGCCAATTGATGACAAAATCTCTGTTGGACAAATGTTTCATGTTACAAAACTGACTATTCTCAGGTTTTACCTGACCACACGTAAAAAGAAGGCTAACCAGTCAGTCAGTCAAGATGAAGTTTTGTCTTCACCACTTTTTCAGGATCAAGACCGTTCTCTGAATCAGCCCTCCTCTTCATCTGCTGTAAATGTTGCAGCGACCAGCCAATCTGCAATATCCACAGTAACTTCTGACTTCCTATTTGTTGGAAATATAACAAATCATGACAATATTAACTTTTCACTTCATTCTGCAGAGCTCAGGGAGGAGGATTTGGAGAGCAGTAACATAGTGTTTCTAGGACCGTTTTCTGACAGTGAGCCACAGATTTTGGGTGACACTTTGCTAATATCCCCTCAATTCTCATCATCTGCCAAGGCAGTGAAGAAGATACTGGTAATTCACAGAGGTCAGGTACTTCCTGAGCTCATAGCTCACTTCTGTGATGATGGACTTCTAGATAGAGACTTCAAAATCCAACTTGTCCTGACAGATAGAACACCTGAGATGGGTTATGATGATGGAGGAGTCGTTAGAGACCGTCTTTCTGAATTCTGGAAAGAATTCTATGATCAGTGTATTACAGGAAACACTTAAAAAGTGCCTTTTCTGAGGCATGATTATGGACAACAGCAGTGGGACAGTGTAAGCTGACTAATTGTTTTTGGATGGACAAGAGAGAAATATCTTCCTATGAAGATTGCACCTGTCATACTAGAGCAAGCAGCTTTTGGACAGGTAAAAAGTGAGGTGGTGGAGAATTTCCTTAAGTGCATGCCTGAATCTGAGCGTTTTGTGTTTCAGTCGTGGCAGTCAGACTTCAGCAGTGTTGACAAAGAGGAACTGATAGAGATTCTTGACAACCACAGTTGCAGACGAATGCCCACTGCCAGCAATGTAAATGAAATCCTCCAGGAGCCTGCTTACGTTATTGAACAGTGGCCCAAAACACTCAGTATCACCGGGAACAGCTTCCAGGACCTTTCTTCATTGTATGAAAACTTGGAACCAAGTGCAAGAAAAGTTTTGAAGTCCATTGTCTTTCCTCAGGAAATGAATATTCATCAGAAGGATATTCAAAAGTACGTTAGCACGTATATCAGGAATGCAGATTTGCAGCATCTGTCCTTGTTTCTAAGGTTCTGCACAGGCTCAGACCTGTTCCTGGATAAGAAAATTCTTATCGATTTCACAAAGATTCAAGGGTTTCTCAGAAGATCTGTGTCCTTGAGCTGTCAAACTATTATGACAGCTATCCAGATTTCAGTGCTGAAATGAACAAGGTTTTGGAGTCTAACGTATGGGTCATGGACATTAATTAAAGTTTTGAAAGTGGTGGAGGTAGAGGGTGGAGATACACAGTTGTGGAAGTCCTAAAAGAAAAACAAAGGAGATTAAGGTGGCTATTTAAAGTAACAAGTTGCCTATCAAGATCTAAGTAGATGTTTTGAGGATTTTCCCCCAAATTTCCTTGACAGAGTTTAAAGTTTTAGAGATAACATTTTATCTGGGTGATGTTACCTTTCCCAAACTTTCTCCAGATGTACCTAAAAGGATCAACTGTTGGTGATAGGTAAATGCTGGTTTGGTTTGTTTAAAGGTTGGTTGTCAAAACTCAACAAGGCTTCTTAGCACTACTCTTCTTAAAAATATCAATAATTTGGAATCTGTAGTGATTTTTGATGCAAAAAACAGAGTCAATACTTACTGTTAGGATTAAGTACAAAATGTTAAGTATTTGTAAGCCATAGGATGTTGTCATTTATGACTGACATTTGTACTTTTACATATTCAAAGTTGAAGTTTTAAGTTATTTGAAATGTAATCAGTACAGAATTGACATTGTCCACATTATCACAAACAGAGAAAATAAACATGGCAACTTAACTTGTTTTTGTTTTTTTGCTCTTTCCCTGGTCATTTTTTAGTCAAAAATGTGCAGCATTTAATGTAAGTTACTTAATTATTGTTGCCAAAGAAACGTCTTATTGTAAGAAGTAGAGATATTCTACCACACATGCACAAGTTCTGCATTTTCAGATCTGCTAACTTTCAGGGGAGCACCAAAGATCACATTTGGTGTATTTGTTGCTTGGGGATGCATCCAAAAATATGAAAAAATAAATCATACAATAGCTCGATGGGTACATTTACACTCTGTCAATATTTCATACAAATGTGGTTGTTTTGAATGATGCCAGACAATAAAATGTAGCTGACTTTTGTTTTGCCATAATTAACATGTTAATTGTTAGCTGACATAGTAAATCAGAAGAGGTAAAGTGAAAATGACTGTAGGAAATGTTTAAAATAGGAACTGTTTATTGTTATTGTATCTTTTTATGAGACACATTGCATTCATATTCATAAAATCATTTTCTGAATTCTTTTTTCTTTTTTGCACATTCGATTTCTTTTGTGGAAGGTTATAAAAAATGTCTTTTTTATTTTACTGGGCACAACGTGGTATATTCCTTCATCTTAAGCTTATCAAATGAGTGGCCTCTACACCAAGGCAAGTTTTTTAAGCACTTGTGATTTATTTTTGGGAATGTCAAAATAATGGATTGTTCTTTGTTGGTAGAATAGAAAATAAATACATTCTGAACAAAGTGTAGAGTCTGTTTATGATTTGTTGTTGCACTGTAAATAAATTGATTGGCAATAATACAGAAAAATACTGAAATATATTCATCAAGCGTAATGACAACATTTGTACTCTTATCAAATTAAAACCAACTGCAAACAGCATATTGGTAGGAAAACTCAACTGGTTATCTGTTAGTAGTGACATGATTAAAACTTAACATTCATGTCCATATATCAACAGTTTCCCTGAACAAGTAAGTCTAATAAAATAGAGAACCTGGAAATGTTGGCACTAATTAGTGTTGTTTTGAACAAGAGGCTAGTATTTTGTAATAATAAATAAATTAATAGATTGACCTTGACCTCAACACTGAAGGAAACTAAAATGTTTTAGTCTTTTTAGAAAAAATAGAAACAAATTTTAACTCATTCATGCATTTAGTTTTACAGTCAGTGTTTACACAGGACATACTGACACAATATCTGACTTGTTAGATGTTTTGTGGACCTGGGTGATTTATAGAAACTGTTCTCCCAGCTCATCACTGATCATTTGACGGAGTGTTACATAAAGATTAGTAATTTCATACACATCATCTGTCATTACCAGTCTGTGCTCAGTCATGAGTTCAGTGCATAAGTGAAATACATCAACATCACAGGGAAAGTCCTTGAAACGACATTCTTCTATACATATTTCCAGCTTTGTTAGATCAGCAGACTGTAAAAAAACCCGTACAGGTTGGGAACACCATGCATTAATGTGGGACGACCACGAGGAGCCCGAGGATTATTTGTAGATCGTATACGATGGACAACCTCATCCAGCTCCACCTGTTTGATTAAAATACAGAAAAATATAAGAAAATAGTTAGAAAAAAAGTCATGCTTTTGTATTATTTGTAACTTATTTCAAAATTGTGTGCTGAAAGCAAGAAGTAAATTTATAGGACCTGTATTGTTTGTAGTGTAGAAGAATATAATTATACTAAAAGGCATGTTGGTGGTTGATTCACATTAAGATATGTTTTTACTGAAAAGGAATGTACTGGGTCAATCTGACCTAGAAGTCAGAAAGGAACTCAGAATGGAGAGATGTGGAATAAGCAATCACCAAAGAGGGAAAGGTTAAGTTGTGCAAGAAAATTCTGGCAAACGTCTTTTCCTGCTTGCGTGCGAGGAAGTCGGCCAGGACTGGGAAAGAATCTTTGTTTGGACAGATAAGAAACCAACAACTTGAGTAATAGTTCTTCTGATGGAGCAGATTTAACTTCCAGGAGGTCAACCCCTAATTCTCTGAACTTCCAACACACATCCAGTGTAAGACGGAGCCAGAAGTGCTACGCAAGCGAGGTCCAGTAACGCCATTGGTCAAAGATTCCCAATACACAACAGTAGAGCTGGAACTGTATAAAAACTGATGTCAGAAATAAGAGACAAGACATTTTGGATTCTGAGACGATGAAATTGAGATGATGAAAATGTAATGTGTGAATCCGCAGATGTGCATTAAATGTCTTCCTGGTTGTCTGTGAGCCGGAGAGAATGGAGTTTGTGTATCGTTTCTTATTTCATGAGTTTGGCACCTTTTAATTCCTCCGTAGGAAACAAAACTGGATCAGTGATTTGTCCAGAAAGCTGTCAACAAAATAGCCATCGGCTTTAAGCTGGTCGAAATGGTCCATCCAAAACTGGACACATTCACTTCTTAAAGTGCACCACCATCGCTCTGTCCTTTGGTTTCCTGCACTCGGACCGAGAATAACAGAGTCAAAACCATTTTCATCCTCGGTGTTGTGCAGAAATCTTTGCATCGCCGCCACATGAGTGTTCTCTGTGCCATGATCCATTCGTATCTTCTGTGGAAATCCATTACACTCCATCACAGCGTCAATGAAATAGCCAGCAATAATGTGAGGCTCACTATTGCTCTTATAGGCTTCTAGCCAGATCATTTTCCTCGAAAAGCCATCTATGCATCCATTAATACATATCCCATAAGGCTTTAATTTGTCGTACCCATCGATGTGCCAGACATAGTTTGGTCCCCGACTGACATATAAGCGTCGTCTCAAGCGATTTTGTGCACGCAGGTCAACCCCGTTGGGATCCAATAAGCGCATCAAAAGACGTACCGTTTCCGTCTGTGACTATGCCAGCCATGCAACATTTCTGCTGCATCCACCTGTAGCCGTGCTGTCTCCCAGATCCTTGTAGTTGGTCCTCAATAAAAGAGGCCACTTCTGCAACATCTGTCTTGTTTTTTCTACGCCACAGGCGCTTCTTTTGCAGTCTTCTCTCCAGTGTCCGGAGACTCAATTTAACATTAACGTTTCTTCCAAAATTCGCAAGATTTCAAGATTCGTAAAACCACTTCTGAAGTATTGATCAATGATATTATCAGTATCCATGTCTTTCTATCAAGTTGAGCAACTCTAGTTATCTCATTATAATGAGATAATTATTTTTTATTTGTTTAACTGAGTGGTGGAAATGGGCTTCCATAGATTTTGCATATGGACACTTAAATAAAAAAATGAAAAGGTTTTTGAAACCTGTGATCCTGTTAATGTGTCGCCAGCAGCACTTTTTCTTTTTAAAGCCTTTTAAAATGTTTCTGTCTTGGTAGACACAGCATAACAACTAATAATGTTAGTTTATAAATCACTGAACGGTTTAGCACCACAATGTATTAAATATCTGTTATTGCTGTATCAACCTTCCAGACCCTCAGGTTCTGGTTCTGCTCTGCATCAGAACCAGAACCAAACGAGGAGAAGCAGCATTCAGTTTCTATGCACCACAGATTTGGAACAAACTTCCAGAAAACTGTAAAACAGCTGAAACACTGAGAGCCTTTAAATCTCAACTTAAAACCCACCTGGTTAGAGCTGCTTATGGCTAAGTTAGGGTTAGAGTGGTTTTTGATGTCTTTAATGTTTTTATCTTTAGTTTTCATCTATTTATTAATGTCGTCTACTGTTTTTATTTTTTCTTTAATTATGTAAAGCACCTTGAAATGCCTTGCTGCTGAAATGTTCTATACAAATGAAATGATTGATTTGACTGATAGAGAACAAAAAGGACATTTTTTTCAGATTTCTGAATCAGTCGTAAAGTTCAGGAAGTTCTCGTTCTGTTTTCTCCCAAACTGCTCAGCTGTTTCTGACCAGGAAACCCAAAATAATCCTGCAGGCATCAGTTTGGACAGCTCAATAAGGGGCCTTACGGGTCATTTCTTAATTCACATATTTATAAAAATGTCATTTTAATTCATCATAGTGATGTTTGAGATGTGACTCTTTAAATGATGAATCTGTGACATTATTTCCAATATCTTGAAAATGTTTTGATCTGTCAAAATGTAACAGAAAATTTCTTCAATTATCTCACTTGTCAGAATGTAGAAGCAGAAATCTTATGGCTTCTGTTCAACAGCTGTTGATAGGAAAACCTCGGCGCACCGCTTCACCCGAGATGGAAACGGGCTGATGTCGTTTAAAACAGGTTGATGACGGCCGACGTTGTGTTTGGGTTCCAGGTCTACAAGCATTCCTTCCTGGCGTCCTTCCTGATCTACGACCTGTCCACCAGGTGAGCCGCTGCCCTCATGTTGGGCACTGCAGCCGCTCTGGGTGCTTCATGTGGTGCGTTCACTGTCCAGGGAAGTGTGGGAGCTCAACCCGCCAGAGGTGTCGGACTCCGTCCTGCAGTTCGCCTCATGGGGCGTTCAGGGACAGCAGCTGGTGAGACATTCAGGACCGTCTGACACTTTTTATGTTTTAATAAAAAAATCTGTTTTTTCTGTCAACATGCAATGCTGAGAG
>NW_006800735.1:21679-48106 GCF_000485575.1 Poecilia formosa | reverse complement strand
TGAAACGTTTGGAAAACAAGTTAAAGTCCTTGATTATTTTCCTGATGCGGAAAAATTTATCAAGAGTGTATTAATGGTGCAGAAAATAGTTGGTTTTGAAATGTTGGATGAAAAGAAACGGTTCCGGTTAAAAAAGCATATGACAAACATCCGGAGACATTTGTCAGTAACTAAAGCAAAAGGTTCAAAGCGACTGAAAACTCAGAAATAAGGTGATGATTAAAGTTCATGGGTGACCTTCTCTCTACTGTCTGTCTGTCTTCCTTCTCTTTTTCATCTGTATGAGTAACATCAGGGTGGGGACTTTAAATATCAATGGTGGGAGGGATCCACATCAACAGGTTAGTTTAGAGACGATTAGGCAAAAGAAACTTGATGTGTTTTCCCTCTCTCTCTCTCTCTCTCTCTCTCTCTTTCTCAAGACTTTCTTTATAAATGATGAATGAAAATATATTTAAAAATATATTTAATCCCATTAACAAATGGAAACATCTTGGCTGCTTCTGATGAATATTCAGACATTTTAAATGTTTTTTGCTCAATTTTATGTTGTCTTATTTTGTCTGTTTTCACCAATCGGTATTTTTCATTATTTTCTGGAGTGAGCAGCGAAGCAATCAGAGATAATAAAAACAATAAGCAGAAAGCATCATAATTCAATGTCAGATCCAGCTGCTGTTTGGTTTTTATGGCTGATATTTGCTGAGCGTCAGAAAACGATTCAGACATGAGAGCAAAGGAAAAGTCATTTCTCCGAGTCTGTAATCCGTCTGCTGGTCTCACAGAAAATTAAACATTTACAATTGTTTTAAAATCCCTAAAAACTGTTTAAAAAGCTTCAGCAGAAATGTAAGCAGCTCTTATCACTTTAACCTGCCTGCAAGAAGATGATGATGATGATGATGATGATGATGTGTCTCACAGCAACGGGTACAAGAGGCTGGAACCTCTCTGATCACCTTTGACCTTTGACCTTTACCAGAGGCTGTCTGCAGCGTTAGTCCTCCAAGTTTTAAAGAGAAACTTTAAAACACAAAGAGTCTGATAGTCACTGCAGCTGCTGGAAGCCATGTTGGACTTCCTGTCTGATCCGCTCATAGATAAATGGCTGATAGATATGTGATCGTCTCTGCTTCTCCAGCTCTACGTCTTTGAGAACAACATCTACTACCAGGCCGACAGCAGGAGTTTCTCCTGGAGGCTGACGTCGTCCGGACAGGAAGCCGCCATTTTCAACGGCATCCCAGACTGGCTGTACGAGGGTAGGGCTCACCGGCTGCTGATTGGCTGAACCATTAGCAGCAGAAAAAGGGAAGCCAGTAGCACTAGAGCTGTTTCTATCAATGCTGTTACGGCCCTGGGCCTTGGGGGATGGGTTGCAGGTCTTGTTGTCTGTCTTTGTGCTCCTCCCCTTTACAGGTGCTGCTGATCAGGTTGATTGTGAGCACAGAGTATGTGAACCTGGCTGTCCGTCTTCTGGGTGGCCTTCGGCCTCCACTCTGACGCTTGTGGTGTTTGTTGCCAGGCCTCAGCTCCCCTCCTTTTGCACTTTTGAGTTTCTTTGTTTTGGCACCTCAACACTTCCATATGCACTCATACAACACATCCAAGCATTTGCATTACACCACTGATACTGACATCCACAATCCATTGTTGTTTTTGTTAATATTCATTTTTCTGCACTTTAACCACGGCATGGTTTCACGTTTTTGTTATGACCTTGAGCCAGTTGTAACAATTCATATTAAGGTAAATGTGTTATTAAAGTTCTGAACATTTTTACAGGACGGATTCCAGTCATTGTTGTAACTCCAGAAAAAGCTGAGATTCACTGAAATCATCTACCTGAGCTTCTACGGAGAGCTGAAGCTGACAAAATTAGAAGATCCTGGAGAAATATAGAAATATTTTTAAACGAGTTCCCATCAGAAAATGTAACAAAGATCACTTAAAAATCATGAGAGACTGTCTTTATTGCATTAAATCAAAATTTATACAAAGATGCCCATCATTTTATTTATGCTGACCTTTAATTTTCAATCAGATTAAATTCCTTTTTTCTGCATCAATTTCCATAAAATTATCTGTTTTTAATTTAGGTTAAACTAGGTTAGGCTATGCTAGGCTATACTAGGTTATGCTACTCTAGGCCAGGCTAGGCTATGCTAACTCTGCCCTGCATATCCAGAGGAGGTGCTGGACTCCCCGGTGGCCCACTGGTGGTCCCCTGACGGCTCCAGGCTGGCCTACCTCACCATCAACGACTCGCTGGTCCCCAGCATGATGCTGCCTCGCTTCACCGGCTCGCTCTACCCTCGAGGGACGGAGTACCCCTACCCCAAGGTGGGCTCAAACCCAGCTGATGTGTTAGCTTGCATCAGGCTGCAGCAACATTTAAAGTCCTGGAAACTAGTCCAGGAAGAAGATTTGCAGATCTCCAGAAGTTGGGAAAGTTTTGTAAACATTTGCAGACGGAGTCCGGAAGTTAGGTTGAGGTCTGACTTTCTGAAGCGTTTCATCAGAGCAGTGTGTTTATTTCAGCCTGTATGAATGAGGCTCAGAAAACGGCCAGAGCGGCTCTCAGGCAGTTATCAGTTTAATCACCCCTCCTGCCTTCTACCAATAAAACTGCTTCATTAACAGAGTTAGCATCAGCTTTACCTGCAGAAGAGCAGAGGCTAGCAGAGGCTAGAGGCTACCAGTGGAGCAGCTCTCCACTGGTAAATAAAAACATATCTGCATATTTACAAAGCAGATTCTGATGTTTCTGATAAACGGATGTTTCCTCAGAGCCCTAGGCAGAAATAAACTCCCGTCTTCCCCAGACGGCCGTGGAAACCCTGCTCCTACCTTTACTATCATCATTAAGTCCTCTGCTGCTAATGCTGCTGCTGCTCCTGTTTGTTTCCTGCAGATGGGGCAGATCAATCCCAGCGTCAGCCTCCATGTCGTCTCCTTAGACGGCAGCTCCGCCTCCACCCAGATCAGGCCTCCTGACAGCCTGGAGAACAGGTCTGACCTTTAACCCCTGCTCCAGACACACAGGACCACTTTAACTGCTATTGGGCTAGCTGCAGTAGCGTTAGCTTTGGAGAGGCTGCTCACTAGCTTTCTGAGGCTGGCCACCCACTGGATCACATAGCATGGATAGGCTAGCATTAGCCTTGAACTGCATTAACATTAGATAGATGAGTGTGTTAGCATGGATAGGCTAACACCTAGCTTACCAATACTGGCCATCTTCTGAGTTGTCTTCTTAATCTACTGTCTGCTAGCACAGATAGGTTAGCTTTAGCTAGGCTGTTATTAGCTTTGGCTAGGCTAGCATCAGCATTAGACAGGTTAACAGCTGGCATTCTTAGGCTACCTGAAACTTGTATTTATATTATTTGTAGCGTCGTACATCAGTGACGTTGACATGAAACCAAGCATAAACGTGCTTCATCACAGAGCTGAAGTTGGCTTCTGATTGGGCGATTCTAGCTAATGTTTCACAACCTTTGGCATGTTTCATTAGCTCTAGTTTACAAACTTCAAACATGAACTAGATTATTCTAGATATTAAAAACATAGTTTGTGATTTACATCATGATTAGTGAAGGTCCAGATTACTAACATGTAGTTTGATGCTGAGTGTCTGTCTACAAACCGAACCACCTGGGATCCAGTCTGCTTCTGTTTGCATGTCTGTGCAGTGATTTCTACGTCACCATGGTGACATGGGTGACCCGGCAGAATCTGAGCGTCCGTTGGGTCAATCGAGCTCAAAACATGTCGATTCTTTCTCTGTGTGACGCGTCGTCAGGCGCCTGCGTGACGGTAGGAAGCCTAACGCTCATCAGTCACCCAGGAAGGACCAACATGGAGCTCCAGTGACCCGACTTCTTCTCCTTTACCCAGAAACACGTGATGACATCAGAGGCGTGGCTGGACCGGCAGGTCAGGTTCTGGATGGTTCTTCTATTCTTAGCCGGGTTTTAATGTCGCATGTTGATGAATCAGCAGCTGGATGTGGATCTTTCCTGTTCCTGAACAGATTCTTCTGTTCAGGAAGAATCTGAACAGGAATTCTGTTCAGAAGAATTCCTGAACAGATTCTTCTTTCAGAAAGGATCCAGTTGGAACATTATCTGGATCACCAAACTGGTTTCAGAACTGAACCAGGACCAGAACTTTCTGAACAGCAGTAAAACCATGCCTCAATAGTGGACAGCGCTAACGAAAAGCTAGCTGTGCTAGCCCTAAAGCGCTAACTACAAACAGTAGTTACCCTCGGCGCCGGGTCATTTTCCAGGTGGGGCCATGAGGCGTTTCATCACCTCTGTTGTCAGGCGCTTGTTCAACCGACATGATGCACAGCCTGTCAATCAGTTCAGAGGGTTCGTCTCAGTTTGTCCCGTAGCAGTAAACATCCTGTAGGACGATGTTTCTGGGTCTACGCGCTGCGGTCACAGAGATTTGGTGGAACATAATCAGAAAATGTTTTAATAGTTGTCAGTGGAGAACATGCAGAAGGAATGGACTTCATGTGCCTGCAGCCGATCCAAGAACAGTGTTGCAGCACCGTGTCTGTCACCATTACATGTTTGGTGTGAACGCAGCAGTAGCAGGTCAAACAGTTACAACTGGGTCAGCTCTTCAGTTCGCCACACACACACACACACACACACACACACACAGCTCATAAACCAGCGACCCGCCAGAACCGCGCAGGGTAAAAAGCTCTGGCAGGATCCAAACACCCTCTTTCATTTTCAGCTTACAGAAAAAGCGCCAAGTCGCCAAATTTACTAACGTAAACTGACCAATAAGATTTAGGCTTTGTGCGAATCTCCAGGACTCGCACAGCTCGCTACGTACAAGACGTTCTGACACAGAAGACTTTTTTCTCCTAAATGTTAATAGTAAAGAGGGTCAGATAGTAAAAATCAAATGTTATTCTTTTCTGTTTTGCTTAAAGGAAATCTGAGTGCGTACAGCTTTACAGCTGCGGGCGCTCTGCGCTCCGCTACTGTTAAAAGTCCAAAATACGCACAATAGAAATATGCCGAGGATAAGATAGATGTGACAGAAATCACCACTGGTCAAATATTTGGAACATTTAAAAAAATAGATGTCAGATATCCTCCAGCAATGCCAGTTCAGAGCAGCAGGACAAACTAATGGCTCCATCGTCTGGATGCAGATTATATTTGCTGCTTGTTCCACAAATTGTGCAGGAAAGAGATGATGTGAGTGGGACAGATAACCAGCCAGACTGCTGACAATATATTTGCATTAAAAACAAAATGAAAAACACCATGAATAAACTTTAATGTGCTTCTTATTTAGCACAAAAATGAATTCCAACAGCCAAAGAGAAATCCATCAGTAGGGATCAATACTTACGGCTGCTGACGGCTGATTGGCTTTTGGAAGAGCAAAGAGGGAAAAAAAACAAATTCATGCAATTATTTTTGGACCTGAGCCAAAATGATCTGCTCTGGGCGAAGTGTGGCTGAGCATTTGGGCCGGCCCGTAAACGGACATGTGGGCCCGATGTCTTTATTTTCATCCCAACGCCATGAGAAAGAAACATCGTCACGGTTCAGACCTGGACCGGATCAGAGCCTGAGCCTGTTTTCAGGTGTCAGACCGGTTCCCGGTCCCAACCCGACCCAGAGCTGCCATGTGGTAAACCTTTGGGTGACCGTTATGATCTGGAGCCTTTGGGTCCAGACCTCAGTGCTGCAGGTTCCATCTGTGCCTCTGTCTACATAGAAACACAGAGTTGTGCAGCCTGTGGAAATGACTGGAGGACCAGCAGAAGGGCAGGGCCGTAGAGTGGGGGGCCCCGGGGACCAATGGCCCCCCGGCCCTCTGTTCCGGCGCCTATGGTAGTTACTGGTGATTGCTGGGTTTCAGTCACGTGACCCGGATGACGTGCGAAATTCAGATGGAGGTCAGGAAGTGGATTTCTCCAGTTCAAAACAAAGCAAAACCACAGCGAGTAGCTAATGCGCTAAACAGGCTGGAACAGAGATTACCTGGAACCAAAACAGAACCAGAACCTGGACCCGGACCAGGACCAGAACCAGGACAGAACCAGAACCAGGACAGAACCAGAACCAGGACAGAACCAGGACCCAGACCAGAACCAGGACAGAACCAGAACCAGAACCAGGACAGAACCAGGACCCAGACCAGAACCAGGACAGAACCAGAACCAGGACAGAACCAGGACCAGGACCCGGACCAGGACCAGAACCAGGACAGAACCAGAACCAGGACAGAACCAGGACCCAGACCAGAACCAGGACAGAACCAGAACCAGGACAGAACCAGGACAGAACCAGGACCCAGACCAGAACCAGGACCGAACCAGAACCAGGACAGAACCAGGACCAGGACAGAACCAGGACCAGGACCCGGACCAGGACCAGAACCAGAACCAGGACAGAACCAGAACCAGGACAGAACCAGGACCCGGACCAGAACCAGAACCAGGACAGAACCAGAACCAGAATCAGGACAGAACCAGGTCCAGGACCCGGAGCAGGACCAGAACCAGGACAGAACCAGAACCAGGACCAGAACCAAGACCAGGGCAGAACCAGGACAGAACCAGGACCAGAACCAGGACAGAACCAGGACCCAGACCAGGACCAGAACCAGNTCTACTGTCTGCTAGCACAGATAGGTTAGCTTTAGCTAGGCTGTTATTAGCTTTGGCTAGGCTAGCATCAGCATTAGACAGGTTAACAGCTGGCATTCTTAGGCTACCTGAAACTTGTATTTATATTATTTGTAGCGCCGTACATCAGTGACGTTGACATGAAACCAAGCATAAACGTGCTTCATCACAGAGCTGAAGTTGGCTTCTGATTGGGCGATTCTAGCTAATGTTTCACAACCTTTGGCATGTTTCATTAGCTCTAGTTTACAAACTTCAAACATGAACTAGATTATTCTAGATATTAAAAACATAGTTTGTGATTTACATCATGATTAGTGAAGGTCCAGATTACTAACATGTAGTTTGATGCTGAGTGTCTGTCTACAAACCGAACCACCTGGGATCCAGTCTGCTTCTGTTTGCATGTCTGTGCAGTGATTTCTACGTCACCATGGTGACATGGGTGACCCGGCAGAATCTGAGCGTCCGTTGGGTCAATCGAGCTCAAAACATGTCGATTCTTTCTCTGTGTGACGCGTCGTCAGGCGCCTGCGTGACGGTAGGAAGCCTAACGCTCATCAGTCACCCAGGAAGGACAAACATGGAGCTCCAGTGACCCGACTTCTTCTCCTTTACCCAGAAACACGTGATGACATCAGAGGCGTGGCTGGACCGGCAGGTCAGGTTCTGGATGGTTCTTCTATTCTTAGCCGGGTTTTAATGTCGCATGTTGATGAATCAGCAGCTGGATGTGGATCTTTCCTGTTCCTGAACAGATTCTTCTGTTCAGGAAGAATCTGAACAGGAATTCTGTTCAGAAGAATTCCTGAACAGATTCTTCTTTCAGAAAGGATCCAGTTGGAACATTATCTGGATCACCAAACTGGTTTCAGAACTGAACCAGGACCAGAACTTTCTGAACAGCAGTAAAACCATGCCTCAATAGTGGACAGCGCTAACGAAAAGCTAGCTGTGCTAGCCCTAAAGCGCTAACTGCAAACAGTAGTTACCCTCGGCGCCGGGTCATTTTCCAGGTGGGGCCATGAGGCGTTTCATCACCTCTGTTGTCAGGCGCTTGTTCAACCGACATGATGCACAGCCTGTCAATCAGTTCAGAGGGTTCGTCTCAGTTTGTCCCGTAGCAGTAAACATCCTGTAGGACGATGTTTCTGGGTCTACGCGCTGCGGTCACAGAGATTTGGTGGAACATAATCAGAAAATGTTTTAATAGTTGTCAGTGGAGAACATGCAGAAGGAATGGACTCCATATGCCTGCAGCCGATCCAAGAACAGTGTTGCAGCACCGTGTCTGTCACCATTACATGTTTGGTGTGAACGCAGCAGTAGCAGGTCAAACAGTTACAACTGGGTCAGCTCTTCAGTTCGCCACACACACACACACACACACACACACACACAGCTCATAAACCAGCGACCCGCCAGAACCGCGCAGGGTAAAAAGCTCTGGCAGGATCCAAACACCCTCTTTCATTTTCAGCTTACAGAAAAAGCGCCAAGTCGCCAAATTTACCAACGTAAACTGACCAATAAGATTTAGGCTTTGTGCGAATCTCCAGGACTCACACAGCTCGCTACGTACAAGACGTTCTGACACAGAAGACTTTTTTCTCCTAAATGTTAATAGTAAAGAGGGTCAGATAGTAAAAATCAAATGTTATTCTTTTCTGTTTTGCTTAAAGGAAATCTGAGTGCGTACAGCTTTACAGCTGCGGGCGCTCTGTGCTCCGCTACTGTTAAAAGTCCAAAATACGCACAATAGAAATATGCCGAGGATAAGATAGATGTGACAGAAATCACCACTGGTCAAATATTTGGAACATTTAAAAAAATAGATGTCAGATATCCTCCAGCAATGCCAGTTCAGAGCAGCAGGACAAACTAATGGCTCCATCGTCTGGATGCAGATGAGATTTGCTGCTTGTTCCACAAATTGTGCGGGAAAGAGATGATGTGAGTGGGACAGATAACCAGCCAGACTGCTGACAATATTTTTGCATTAAAAACAAAATGAAAAACACCATGAATAAACTTTAATGTGCTTCTTATTTAGCACAAACATGAATTTCAACAGCCAACAGAGAAATCCATCAATAGGGATCAATACTTATGGCTCCTGACGGCTGATTGGCTTTTGGAACAGCAAAGAGGGAAAAAAAACAAATTCATGCAATTATTTTTCGACCTGAGCCAAAATTATCTGCTCTGGGCGAAGTGTGGCTGAGCATTTGGTCCGGCCCGTAAACGGACATGTGGGCCCGATGTCTCTTTTTTTATCATCATCGTCACAGTGAAATGGTGACAAATACAGAAATCTTATTTAATTTTTAGGCAGAATTGGTTCAGATCTGGACCGGATCAGAGCCAGAGCCTGTTTTCAGGTGTCAGACCGGTTCCTGGTCCCAACCCGACCCGGAGCTGCCATGTGGTAACCTTTGGGTGACCGTTATGATCTGGAGCCTTTTGGTCCAGACCTCAGTGCTGCAGGTTTTATCTGTGCCTCTGTCTGCATAGAAACACTGACAGCTGTCAGACTCAGAGTTGTGTGCAGCCTGTGGAAATGACTGGAGGACCAGCAGACGGACAGGGCCGTAGAGTGGGGGGGGAGGGCAATGGCCCCCAGGGCCCCGTTCCGGCGCCTATGGTAGTTACTGGTGATTGCTGGGTTTCAGTCACGTGACCCAGATGACGTGCGAAATTCAGATGGAGGTCAGGAAGTGGATTTCTCCAGTTCAAAACAAAGCAAAACCACAGCAAGTAGCTAATGCGCTAAACAGGCTGGAACAGCCGAGGCATCTGAAAAATACGCATAAATTTAGGATATGATCCATAATATGATCCATATTATCTCGGTAAAACAGACTTCTCTCATAGCAGGGGTTCAGAACCACTGCCATGTCTACACAGAATCCCAAAACCTCAACAAAGATGGCCGACTCTGTTCAACAGAAACAAACCAATAAAAGAGAGATTTACAATTTACCTGGAACCAAAACAGAACCAGAACCAGGACCAGGACAGAACCAGAAACAGAACCAGGACAGAACCAGAACCAGGACCAGGACAGAACCAGAAAAAGAACCAGGACAGAACCAGGACCAGGACCAGAAACAGGACCAGAACCAGAACAGAACCAGGACCAGGACAGAACCAGGACCAGGACAGAAACAGGACCAGGACCAGAACCAGGACCAGAACCAAGACCCAGACCAGGACCAGAACCAGGACCAGAACCAAGACCCAGACCAGGACCAGAACCAGGACCAGAACCAGGACCAGAACCAGGACCAGAACCAGAACCAGGACCCGGACCAGGACCAGGATCAGAACCAGGACCCGGACCCGGACCAGAACCAGAACCAGGACCCGGACCAGAACCAGAACCAGAACCAGGACCAGGCTGACTGTCTCTCTGACCTCCCAGCACCAGGTGCCGCTGTTCTCCACAGATTGCTCTACGTTCTTCATCAGCGCCGCCCAGCGTGACAGCAGTCATGGCGTATTCAGTCACATCTTCATGGTGTCCAGCCAGGTAGGCGCAGAGCCCCCTGGTGGCCTGGAGGTGCTCTGCAGGGTTAGCATGTGGTAGCTAGCCATGCTATGTGTGCTAACACTGCTCTCTCTGCTCTCAGTCTGACGGGGAAGAGGTCAAAGTTCAGCAGCTGACCTCTGGAAGCTGGGACGTCTCTGAGGTCCTGTCCTACGATGAGATCTCCAGATCAGTGTGAGGTTCTGGTTTCAGAGCCAGGTCCAAATTTAAAAGACTTCAGATTGAATTATTCTGATTTATTTAAAGCTGCAGCTTTTCTCTTATTAGTAATATCAGAAGTAAATTATTTTATTATTCAACCAGATGATTTCTTCTGCTTTCCAGATATTTCCTGAGTTCAGAAGAAGGATCGACTCAGCAGCACCTGTACAGGTTGGTACAGGATCCGGTCCAGAGCTTAACCTGATCCGGTCCAGAGCTTAACCTGATCCGGTCCAGGGTTTAACTTGATCCGCTCCAGGGTTTAACCTGATCCGGTCCAGGGTTTAACCTGATCCGGTCCAGAGTTTAACCTGATCCGGTGCAGAGTTTAACCTGATCCAGTGCAGAGTTTACCCCGATCCAGTCCAGGGTTTAACCTGATCTGATCCAGATCTTAACCTGATCCGGTCCAGGGTTTAACCTGATCCGGTCCAGAGTTTAACCTGATCCGGTGCAGAGTTTAACCTGATCCGGTCCAGAGTTTACCCCGATCCGGTCCAGGGTTGAACCTGATCCGGTCCAGGATTTAACCTGATCCGGTCCAGAGTTTAACTTCAGGATTTCTTCTGAGCTATTGAGTTTTAGCTACAGGAGCATTAAACTGATGATAAAACTGTAGCTTTCCCTACAGTTTTATCCTCCTGTGATTGGAGTAAACGTTACTGTGTGAACCAGACAGAGGTGGATGTTGACCTTCATGTTGACCTTTGCTCTGCTCCCTCAGCCTCTCTATGTTGAATGGTTTCCATAAGGAATGTCTGAGCTGCTCTCTGTTCAGACCCGACTGCAGCTTCTACCAGGCCGCCATCGCTCCGGATCACCGACACGTTCTGCTCAGCTGCACAGGTAAAACCTGGCAACCTGAAAACCTGCTTCTGCCTCACAGTAAACCAGCAGGGCTGTTTACTGTGAGGTTTTCTGGTTTTCCAGGTTTATTTCTCTTTAAATGTTTTTATTCTTTACTTACGCTAAATGTTTTGAGAAAGCTGAAACGCTAAATAAAAAGCTAGCTCTGTTGTTAGCGCATTAGCATTGTCCACAGAAAATCTGTTAAGACAGTAATGAGAGGAAACACGAGGCGGCTTCATAAAAAGCTCTAAATTTCAGGAGTTTAATTGTTCCTAAAATGTTGAAAAATTCCTTTTAACTTTTAAACTTGTGTTTTAAAGTGAATAGCTTTAATAATCTTGGACTGCAGGTCAGGATTTCAGAACAGAAAAGCTGTGAACTAATGTGATCAAAACTCGGTGACGTGAAGGATGAATATCAGGAAAAATGAAAGATAATCAACTTTCCTCCTGATGTCACCTGCAGGTCCGGGGATTCCTCAGACGACCGTTCACCGGCTGGACGACCTGAGCAGTGAGTCCCTTCAGGTCACTGACCTGCACCAGGTGTTCCTGCTGTCAGACTCCCAGATGGTCACATCTGGGATTTCAGACGTAGATCTGTAGCACTCAGACCCGCCTCACAGGAGAAGAGTTTAGGTCTGCAGATCGAAGCTGCAATCAGTCTGACATCACTTCCTGCCGTTGCTCCCATCACTTCCTGCCGTCGCTCTCATCTCTTCCTGCCGTCGCTCCCATCACTTCCTGCCGCCGCTCCCATCACTTCCTGCCGCCGCTCTCATTTCACCGCCATGCTTCCTGCATGGAGGCATCAGAGCAGCCGCTCACCGCGCAGCTGGATGTTTTTTTCCGCTGATCGATCTCGACTTTCTCTCTGAACCTCGGCAGGATTTACGACTCTGGAAAGAAACGCAGAGCTGAGACGGGTTCTGACAAACAGAACGGTACCGAGGACGGACCGGAGAACCATACAGATAAATAACTCTGGTGAGAACCCAGACCAAGTCCACTGCAAGGTCCAACACCCAGTTGAACCATTAGATCCATCAGAACCCCCAGTAGAACCATCAGAACCGTCTTTAGGTGTAATTTGTTTAGCTGTGATGTCAGAGGTCGTCTCTGCTCCTTGTGCAGGATTGGTTCTGGAGCTGCTGGTTCCGTCGGACCTGGACGAATCGACGGAGCATCCGCTGTTACTCCTGTTGTACGTCCGTCACTTCATTCACACATTTAAATATAAAAACTAGTGAACCTCTTTTTAAAAGTTTAAAACATTATAACTATAAATTTGCCTCCTGCAGTGGTGGGCTTACCTCTGCTAATGCGCTAATAGCAGAGCTAATTTTTAGCTTAGTGCTAATTTAAAACGCTTAGCACACTTAGCTTTCTCTAAAGTAATCTTTCTGGATCATTTCTGAATCTCTAATCTTCTTGTCTGTTTTACAAACTTTCAGTTGAAATAAAGTTAAATGTCTGTTGACGTTTTGGACAGGAATTTTTCAGGTAGTTATTCATTTATATTCATGCTTTTATTTTGAAGTGGGTAAGGCAGCAGTTCTGTTTAGGTGAATGATTGAAAGCGGTAGAGGGAGGAACACGACACCAACATGAACAACCAGGCTGGTAAACAGATTCATGGAAACGTTTCACATATGTGCAGTGCATAAGTGTTAGCAGAACTAATGTTAATAGCTAGCGCTTTAAGGTTAGCGCAGCTAGCTGTCCCGTTAGCGGTTTCCACCACTGACGCCAGAATTTGTTCAGGTTTTTTTGCTGTTGAATTTTTCTGTTGAACGTGTTTGTCTGTAGAGACAGCGCCCCTGGTGGCCGGGTGGTGAGCGAGCGTTTTTCTCTGGGCTGGGAGTCGGTTCTGGTCAGCTCTGATCGGGTCGTGGTGGCCCGTGTGGATGGGCGGGGCAGCGCCGGCCGGGGTCAGGACGTCCTACAGGCCGTCTACCAGAACCTGGGGGTGGTGGACGTTCAGGACCAGATCGCGGCACTGCAGTAGGTTCTGCTGCCTGAATGGGCCGGAGCTCTGCTAGCTAAACACATATAGCATGCTAATGCTAAATATTTATCCCCCCTAGAGGACAAGTCAAAGTTTGATGAAAGCATCTGGAATTTTTCAGCCAAATGATAAAATGACCTTGGTTTGTTTTCTGGTTTTATTGTAAAATTGATGGAAGATCTTCAAGCCCTTCTTGCCAGAATTTATGATTATTTAGAAAATAAAATGTTGATTTGGACAAACAAGGCTTGTTCCTTTTAATACAGCTCAAATAAAACATAAATGTTGGTATTTAGTAGGCCTGTCACGATAACAAATTTTGCTGAGCGATTAATTGTCTAAAAAATTATTGCGATAAACGATAATATTGACTAAGAATGCATGTGATTTCCTGCCATAGATAGAAACACTATATTTTCAAAAGAACACATAACACTGGAACTGATAAACTAAATAAACAAAACAATCAAAAACAAAAATAAAATTGATTCTCAGACTCCATTAACAAAAAACGTACTTGAATTAAAACTAAACCACATAAAGCCAAAGTGGAAATAAATACTGCATTCAACCAAAAGAGTGCAGATTATAAAGTCTGTACTGTATTGCCCTTCAGTAATCACTAGATTTAAATGGAGAAGATGGGCACATCCGACTACCTGATGCAATAGTTCATACTACACGGTTTTTTTTTTGCCCCCATTTTGCCCTTATAACAATCTTAGATCGTTGGCTGATCTAAGATTCTCGCTGGTGATTTCGTAACCGATCATCCTGCAGTGTGTGGTGTGTTATGGTAGGTCGTCGTTGCCGCTCCGATCTAAATCAGGGTTTTTCCCCAACTGGGAGCTTAAAGCTGAATGTGACAGGTAGCCAATCAGAAAGCGGGATTCTCCTCCTGCTTTCTGAGGGGAAATTACGGAGGGGAATCCCAAACAGCTGACACGGCGCAACCCGAAGTCCAGCGGACATTGGAGATGATATGTGGAAACATTAATATTTATTCAGCATTTCGTGCAAAGAATATAGAAATGACAAGAGGAGGAGTTGGAGCCAAATTGCTACCGCAGCTGATAAACCCGGTAAGTTTCCAGCTGCTCTTCGTTAACGTGACATAAATAGGTTATAATGATTTTCATTCAGTCAGGACTTTACGCTGACTCTAGCCACATGCATCACAGGTAGATTCTAGTAAACCATTGATTAATACCTGGTTTTAAAATTAGTTAACTGGACTGGTAGCCATTATTTTGTGCCCATGTGGCTGGAAACCACACGGCACGAACCGTTATACCCAGGATTTCTGTCGGCTAATGTGACTCTCAGGTTTTGAAAATGGGCCGACAACTCCTGTGGTGTGCGCTGGACATTAGACTAAGGACATGATGAAGGGAGGGTCAGTGCAGAGCACCGGAGCGGAGTCTTTTTCATTCAGTGTCATCAACAGAAAGAAATAAAGGCAGGAAGAGACGATAAAGCCGATAATTAAAATGAGCTCGATAGGTTTAATTTATCGTGCGATTAATTGATTTATCGTTTATCACGACAGGCCTAGTATTTAGGATTCAAATGACCAAATCTGGTTCTAACTCTGACCACCAGATGGCAGACAAGTGCTTCAGAATTATCCTTGGTCTGTGTAGAATATGCATCAACAGTCATTAGTGGTGCTACATAAACTAGCCCAGCTGTTTGGGAATTTTACTAAAGTTTACAACATTAGTCTCCAAGAGTTTGATTAAACATAAATTAAAAAATAACTTTCAGGAAGTAAAACCATGCTGGATGTTCAAGTCAAAGTTTGAACATCCAGTTTCTGTCAAACTTGGATAAAAATGTGTGAAAAGATTTTTAAATAAATTAATTTTGTATTCATTCAGTCTGAAAATGAGTCCGAGCCGTTTGTAACACTGAGGAACGTTGCTTCCAGCCACTCATCAAAACTGGAAAGACAAAAGAAAGCAGTCGGTGTGAATCGGGTTGTTTGTCTGACTGATCTCATTCTAACCTGTCAGGCGTCTGATGAAGCTTCCCTACATCGACCGCAGCCGAGTGGGAGTTTATGGAAAGGTGACAAACCTGCTGCTGCCTCAGAACCATTTACTCATGTTTTGGACATATTCATTTAAATGTGTGATATTTTTGTGTCTCCAGGCCTATGGAGGGTTCCTGTCGTCCGTCCTTCTCCTGACCTTCAGCTCGATGATTAAATGTGGCGTCGCTGTGGCTCCAGTTACCAACTGGAAACTCTGTGGTGAGGAAACCATCCATCCCAGTAACAGAACCAAAATAATCAAAAATAAATAATGAAGTGAGCTCTCCTGGTTCTGTTGGACCGTCCCAGGATCTGCTGGTTCTGAGCGCTTCTTTGGTTTTCCTGTGAAGGCGGATCTGAGCTACCAGGTAGGAACAGCAGATGGCGCTTCCTGTTTGTCCTCCAGCCGCAAGTTAAAGGGACACGGTGCTTCCTGCAGGCTAACATGCTAACTGTTTCTCTGCCAGCTCTCCAGTCTGATCAGGGACTCCTCAGGGCCCGGTCCCCGGGACTTCCTGATTGTCCACGGCACGGCCGACGGTGAGCAAAGCACAGTCCTGCTCACCTCTCTGAACAGTTCAGGAACTGACTCCTGAACATAAACAGTTCTTTTCATTATTCTAATTCCATCAGAACTTTTCCTCTCTGGGTTTTGGAGCAGCTGGAGGATTTTAACTGGGTTTACTGGTTTAGTCCCAGTTTGGTGCTACAGGATCAGATCCATGGATTGTTTCAAGGATCTCCTGTTGCTAGGAGACGACAGCAGGAAACCATAGAAACCTGTTTATTATGGGGTGGAAATGAAGTTTCATCAGATGTTTTCTCTTATTATGGATTTTATGCAGAGGGAGAAATTAGAAATGCTTTTATTTTTTCTCTATTATTCAGTGATTAATGTTTTTATCTACCTGATTAAAATATTTTAATTACTATTTATTAATAAGTGGTATGTTCAGCTACTAATGGAATACTCTTCTGCGCCACATTTTACAAAATCATTTTCTTTTGAGAGTTTTTATTAGTTATTTATATTTCCTTTATTTGGATATGTATTTATTGTGTTTTATGTTCTGATTATACATGTCGCACAGCGGAGAATGATGGGCCGGGTCACTTCCACTGTATCATATTTATTTAGAATAAACTCTAAAACAGATAGCCAGCGGGTTATAGCAGCTGCTCGTCATGTCTGCTCTAAGCCGCTTCCTCAGAAAAGAACAACTTCTTCTTAACCCTTCTGCATACGAGGACTGAGCCAACATGGAGGACTGTGTTAAATGATACAAGTTTTACGTGTGTTGGGTCGGTTGGACCCCATTTATAAACACAAGGGTTAACAAGAGCACAATACACTTTTTACTATGAGAGGCCCCAGGGGCCAAAACTTACAAACTCTCTTACACATACTATCAAACTCTCTCACATTTGCTATCAAACTCTCTGACAGAGTTTGATTGCAACGGAAGTTAACTTAAAATCCCAGTTTCTGATTGGACCCCAGGCAGGAGTAGGCGGGTTTTCACGGACAGAAAAATAGCTGAGCGGCAGCGACTAACAGAGGCAACTAATATTTTAAATGACATCAGTAATGTCAGCATTACCAGAAGTGTGAAGAAGCCGACAGCCAGCATCGGAAACCCCATCGATCAGTGGGATAAAGCTGGCCGTCTCTTCGGAAATGGCAGTAAAGCCTGCACTCGGTTTTAATGTGCGCGACAGCGCAAGTTATGGCGCTCTCTTTTCAAAATAAAAGCGCATCTCCTGTTTATGTTTGATTCACACATCAAGTTTCTCTCCGGCGGCTATTACAGGCTAAACTTTGTGTTAATTAATTTGCAAAACGACATTATGTATCTGAAAAAAAATACTGTGTGGGCAAAAGATCGTGTAAAGCACATATGTGCAACTTCAGTTAAAATTGGTCTTATAGGTGTCCGTGTGTCATCCTGAAGTCAGAGAAGTACCTGGTAAGGTATTGTTTATGTAATCTGGAAGATTTGTTTGCATGTCAAATGTCAGCAATTTTGATTGAGGTAGCACATATGTGGTTTCCAGAATGTTTTACCCACATAATATGTTTTAATTTATTTTCAGATACATGATTTCCTTTAGCAAATCAATTAACACAAAGTTTTACATGTTTAAAGCCGCAGGAGAGAAACGTGAAGCAAACATAAACCGGAGGTCCGCTTTTATTTCGAAAAGCTTGCCTGGGGTCCAATCAGAAACCTAAATTTTAAGTTAACTTCCGTTGCAATCGTGAGTGTAAGAGAGTTTGTAAGTTTTGGCCCATGGGGCCTCTCATACAGTTCTCAATATCACCACTGATAATACTGTATGTATCTTCCTATGTATATATCTTTCACTAGCTGAACTCGAATAGAAAATAGAAAATATGGTCCAATTTTAACACACAAATAGCTGCGAGGAGAACCCAGGTCCCATCACAGCCGACCAACCGAGCCCGGACAAGCGCGCGAATCATTAGCTTAGCCTGCTGCTAACTCCGGTTCGGTCCCACACAAGCACCTCCTTTATCCACAAGGCACTTATCAGAGATTACTACCGTTAACATCCATATATTATTTTTCACTCAACTTACCAATAAGACAGATACACGGCAGATTATAGCAGCTGTTCGTTTTGTCTGCTCTAAGCTGCTTTAACTTCTTCTGCCGGCCAGAGCGTCAACCGCTGGTGCACATGGCCCTGAGCGCCCTCTGGTGGCGAAACTCATGACACATTTTAAATATATAAGTTACCTTGGATATAAAAATAAAATGATTGGGCTACTATTTTGATTCATTTCACTTTCATAGTGCCACCCACATATATGCATATTTATTTAGCTTTATTTCTTATTTCTTTATTATTATTATTTGTTTCATCTAATTATTTTCATACTTTTGTTTAATCACTCTCTTTACTTATAGTTTTATTTTTCTAGCTGGATTTCAGTCTTTATAAGACTTAATTTATTATAAGAGCTGAATACTATTTGTTATTCTTCTATTTGTTATTCTTCTTATTATTAATGATGTTCTCTGTTTCAGCCTCTGTCCACTTCCAGCATTCAGCAGAGCTGGTCCAGCTGCTTTCAGCCCGAAACTTTAACTACACCCTGCAGGTAGAAACCCGCTCGGCTGGTTTCTGTCCTCCAGGAGAGCAGATACTAATAAACATTTGATCCGTGTGTGTGTGTGTGTGTGTGTGTGTCCAGATTTTCCCAGATGAAGGCCACCATCTCGTCGGAGTAAAGAGTCGGCGCTACATGCTAGCCTCGCTGCTCAACTTCTTCAGACGCTGTTTTGAGGAGGAGGCGGCCGTTGCCATGGAAACGTCTAAAGAGGACGACTGACGCCTCGGAGGATCACGACCTTTTCACGTCACTTCAGTCTATATGTCACATTTAAACACATGAAGGAGAAAAAAACACCAGAAATGAAAAATAACCACCTCCTAACAGGTGCGGCAGAACGTTAGCTCATTAATACTGTGATTAATAATAATATTACTATTTATTATTACTTTTCATTATTATTGGTATCCAGTTTTATTATTTATTATTATTATTCATTGTTATTTATTATTGCTGGATCATCATTCTGGTAGCGTTGGCCTCCAGAGGTGCTGCTGGACTCTGATGACGTCATCAAACTGCAACGCTGCTTCCTGCTGCAGAAATTCTTTTTTTTTTTTTTAAGAAAATGTATTTATTAATATCAACAAACATGGTATCTGTATCAGATGTACTCAAATCTGAAAAACCTGAAAATCCAGAGCCAGGCTGCCTCCATACAAACAGAAGAGACGAAAGAACAGAACAAAAAGAGCAGGGCATTAGGGGTTAATATTGGAAAATGAACCCACACTATGAAACAAGGTGTCATCACCTCGTTCCTAAACCTGGAAAAGATCCGACTCTTCTTGATAGTTTAAGACCAATAACATTAAATGATGATTACAAGCTCCTGACACATTTATGATAACCAGTTAAAATCGGGCATATCCCCAATGATTTCTGACAATCTGGATTTATAAAGGGTGCTCGATACTTAATAACATTCACCATATTTTGGACTTAATTGACTATAATATAAGCCTTCGATATGATAGAACATGAATTTATGTTCAAAACTTTAGATTTATTTGGGTTTGGAATAAATGTATTAATGTAATTACAACATTTTACAAAGATACAAACAGTTCAGTGTGTTTTCCACAGAGATTCAACAAAGTATAAAACCAGGTTGTCCAATTTCTCCTTTGCTGTTTATTGCTGCTGCAGAAATAATGTCCCTATCCTCCTGACTACCAGTAGTTCATTGTTGTCCTCTGTAGAGGACATTTCTAAACTTGAATATCTCCCACCCCCTGCATTCTACTGAATTAATTCCTTTTGGTATCTGGAGAGGACATTCAATAATGCCACATGTGAAGGGGTGGGACTTTTGTACCTTCATTTTTCTAATTCAGAAAAATGGCGTTCATCAGTAATAACACATTTTATGAGAAGAGACAAAGTAAGTGCATAAGTATTCTAATTACCATACAAAGACTGTGGGATTTAAAAAAAATGGTGATTGAACAATATATTTTTTCCTGGTAATCAGGAGGATATCAACTAAAAATGCTCAATTTCTTAATTATCGGTTCTTTGCAAAGAGTTTTCTATCAGTCAGCTGGCTGATGACACAACCATCTTCTTAAATAACCTGCTGCAGAAAATGAAGGAATTCTGATATTTTCCTGTTTGTGGACCGAACCATCGGAACCAGAACCCGGCACCACTCTGCCGGATGATGTGTTTAAGGACCCAGAGTGGTGGGAGTTTCCTGTTCTTTCCTGTAATCTGTTTTTATTTTCAGATTAAAATCCTGTAATGTGAAAAATGTTTGCAATAAAAGATGGAAGATATGAAACAAACAGTTCATCCTGCTGAGAAATTAATCTAGATTATGGATTCGGCTGCCGGTCATGGACACCATCAGGCTCCTGCAGACCACACCAGAACACAGGAACAGGAAGTGTTTGTCTGACCTTTGACCCTGGCCTTTACTTTCTCTTGTTGGGTTGCAACCATGAAAATCTGAAATAAACTGGAAAACCTTTCTGGTTTTGTTCAACTCCAGTTATTTCCCAGTTGTTTCTGCAGGTTAGTGGTTCAAATCCATGGATGTGTTTCTGAGCGAGCTGGAAAAGTATTCACACCCCAGGGAGTCGTTCAATAATCAATAAAATATTCACACCGGACAGGAAACCAAACATCAGGCAATGATTTAATCAGGAAAATATTCAATCCATTTTGGTTCCCTCCCTTCAACATCCCCAAAATCCTCAGTTCAGACTTTGACTAGGCCATTCCAAATCCTTTGTTGGCTTTAAATCCAGGCTGTGGCCTTCTGCTTTGACAGGAAGCATCAAGTTTGTCAGGAAAGTAGAGAAAAGTTTACTAATTTGAATATTTCCAAATTGAATTCTGTTAAAAGGAGCAGATTTCTATCATCAAAACAAGTGAAATTATTTTACTAGAAATGTTGATTATAAGTAAAAGTTACTGAATCTCATCCAGCCATTAATAACCGGTGGATTAATTTAGAGAATCTGAGCCAGTTCTTCCTGCCGCCAAACTTTCTCAGGTTGATTCCAAGATGGCCGCCTGTGCAGACAGAACTCTGATGTCATGTCCTGGAGCTTTAATGTGAAACACAGACCAGAATAAAGCCCGAGCCCACCGCAGCATCTCAGCTAACTCATGGTCTGGACTTTGACTAGGCCACTAGGACTGGAGGAGCCTCCCAGTATGCCCAGTTTGGCTCAGTGTTCCCATCACGGTGTGGAAACTGGTTCTGATCTGGGAGAAGAGAAGAACACACCAGGTCCAAAGTTTTAAATTTTTTATTCATTTATAATCATCACCAGAGGACAATCACAATAATCCCGACCCGACCCGACCCGCCCAGTACAGCAAAAAGAACCAGAACAAGCAAAATTATAAAATCCATCCTAGGAGGAAAAATCAACCAACCGCCCAACAGAAACAATAAGAAATATACAAGAATCCAGGAGAATCACGGACTGAATCTCTGGGAATCTGAAAATAGATTTCTGTTCTCTGGACTCCGCTGTACAAACCTACGGCTCCCCGCGAGGGACATGCAAACACCGGAATTGCTGCCGGAAGACCATGGAGTGATCCAGATTAGTTTGAAGAACACCACAACCTGCTTCTACCGGCGGCCCGGACCGTCCAGAACCGTCCAGAACCCAAACGGCTCCACACCAGATTCATCCGAACCTGCCGTTCATATCGGAATAACACGGACTGCAGCGCCACCTCTGGAGAGCCTGAGTAGGTGCAGATTAAAGGGAAAATCCGATTAATCTGGGCTGTGTGGCGCGGCGAGCTGGACCAGAACCAGCAGCCGGGTCAGAACCAGCAGCTGGACCTTTAATTTTATTGCAAAAACCACAAAGTAAATTAGTGCCTTATAATTTATCCAGAAAAATTACACTTAGTGGAAGCTAAGTGTGCTAAACGTTTTCAAAGTTAGCTAAAGCATTAAGCTAAAAATTAAGCCGGTTCTGACTCAGCTCTTGGATCCAGCTGCTGGGTCAGAACCAGCAGCTGGACCTGCCGTGTTCAACGTGCAGAGCGCCATCAGGGCAAATTAAAAAATGTGAACCCATTTTATTTATAAAGTTTTTTCTGAAACAAAATGTTTAAATCAGCAGGTGACTAGCTTAGGCATGCTAATCGTTAGCTTCTCCAATGCTAACAGGAAGTAGCTACAGCTGGGTGGGCTGTTGTCTTAATTTTGGCCCTAATGTTGCACCGTACTTGAACTTTTATTTTTTATTACAAATATACAAAGAGTTGTTGGTGGAAGTGATAAACTGATGCTCCTTTCAGATTTGTTTGGATGTGACCTTTTGACCTCGCAGCAGCAGCAGCTTGGTTCATGTCTGCTCAGGCGTTCAGGAGCTGGTGTGTGATTGGCCGTCAGTCCCATGACACCTACATTAGAGCCAGACAGCTGGAGGCCTCCAGTTCCTCTCCACTGTCGCCATGTACTTGCTCAGCGAAGCTGATGGGACTGGGTCAGTCTGGGTTTAATTAGACCAGATTTAAACCTTGCTGCTCTCCGTCAACAACATCCGTTACTTTAACTGGTCCAGTTCTAGAGCAGCAAGCCTGCAATAAAGGAAACACTCCAGGTGTGTTTTATAACATGATAGAAAGCTCAAAAAGGTGGAACTTAAATGATAACTTAAAAAAAATCTGAATCTTTGTTTTATTTTTTATTGTTTTTTCTGCTGTCTAATTCCAATATATTGGTAGATAATTATATTTTACCATCTATGGCTTATGATTTCACAGGACATAATGGAGCTAATCGGCTAACAGTCGAGCTAACTTTCTGTTTAGCATTTGTGCACTCTGAGCTTTTTATAAATTAATTATTTAAGATAAATGTATCTATTTGTTTTGGAAACTTTCAGTTGAAGTTTAACATCTGAGTTGACGTTTTATTATATGAAGTTTAGACATTTACATTCATGCTCTTATTTTGAAAGAGGTGATGTCAGTTCTGCTTCCTGTCATGTTTTTTAACCCCAAAAAAATAAAATGGACAAAAATATAAACAAGTACAATATCAACAACAGAGCATTTAAATTGTGTCCAAAATAAATTGGGAGATTTTGGTGTTTTAAGGGATAATATAATTCCAACTCAAGTTAGCACTTTAGCGTTAGCAGAAACATTGATTTGTGTGTTAGAGTTAGCACAGCTAGCTCTTTAGCTAGCAGAGCCCACCACTGATTATTATGATTATTATTATTATTTAGTCTGGTGTGTTTTCTGACAGAACTCTGTGCTGCTTTCTGTAAGCTGGACAACCAAACTGGATGTTTGGTTCTGGAACTGGACCGTAACTACTCACTCGGTTCTGATTCGCTGCTTTATTGCAGGAAATGGACTGTGGGATGATTATTAGAATACTGAAGGTTAAAGGTCAGATCGGCCGGTTGTCTGGAAACTCTTGAAGCTGAAGTTCTGATGTCATCAACTGATGGGTCCAGAATGAGAAAGTTCTGGTTTCGGTTCTGCAGCAGAACCTGCAGATGAAGCTTCGCTTCTTCATCCCAGACATCCAAGGTCAGCAGAAGGTCACAGCTCAGACCAGAAACCCAGTTTGTCAGGAGGACTGTCACTTTAAGGGATAAAGCTAACAGGAGGTTAACTGGACGCCAACAGCTGATGCTAATAGTTGATACTAACAGCTAATGCTAACAGAATGCTAACAGCTGATGCTAACTGGATGTGAAATCTGCTAACAGCTGATGCTAACTGGATGCTAACAGGACGTTGCTTCTTCATACGTGCAGTGCGTTGCTTCCATCGGTTTATGGTGTCTGTGTCAGGTGGAGCTCCATCCTGTTATGTGGTGATGGTGGTGTCGCCGTCTCCATGGAGACCAGCGTGGCGGTGGTGCACATGTTGGGTGTGGAGGGCTGCAGTCTGAAGAACCTGGAACAAACGTAGGAAGTTCTCCGTGTGCTTAGCTGGGATCGTGAGCGATCCAGAAGAAGTTGATGCTAGAGGCGGCGACGCCCCCTGCTGTCCCCACGGCGTCCCGCTGTCCTTCATGTCCACATATTTATACATTCACACAACAAAGCGCTCATTCAAGCCGGAGCAGCTCCAGCGGCTGAGTCCAGGTGGAGAACCGCCAGCTGTCACTCCTCCTCTTCCTCGTCTTCATCGGGCAGCGGCAGCAGCTCCTCCTTCAGACACTCCCTGTAGAAACCGCTCAGCGCCGCAAAGAGGTGCTGGCGGCTCGGCGCCGACAGGAAGTGACCTTCATCAGGGTAGATCTGAGGAGATGAGGACAACGCTCCTCATTAGCCTGCTAACTCTACATTGTTAGCAGCAGCATGTTAGCATGTGGGGGTACCTGCATGGAGTAGTTGGCTCCGGCCTTCACCAGGCTCTTGACCAGCTCAGCTGAATGCTGGAAGTGAATGTTTGCTGGAAGGAAGGAGAGAGAGAGAGAAAGAAAGAAGGAAAGAAAAAGAAAGGAAAAACATGTCAGCAGGTCTCAAAGCCTGGACGGACTCATCAGAACCGCTGTCCTCTGCAGGTCCAGGCTGCATCAGCAGTGATGATTTATTAACCCCTTCCCTCCCAGGACTCTCAGTCTCACCGTCTGCTGTGGCGTGCAGCAGCAGCAGCGTCTGCTCTCGGAGCGCCTGGACGCTCTGCAGCAGGCTGGACACCTGCAGGGAGACAGGCTGGTCAGAAACACACCAATACACACACACACACACACACTCAGAGAAGCCCTGTAAAAGACTCTCAACACAGACAGAATCCATGAATATTTCAGTCATCAGATCAGGATCGTCATGTTCAGCAGACAGAAAGAGCTGCAGCTCTGCTGAGGTCAAAGGTCAGGAAGCTCACCTGGTATCTGCTGTCATCCCGTACCGGCAGGCCCAGGTAGCGCTCTGAAAACGCCGACGCTGTGGAAGGAACCACAGACAGTTAGCGGTTGCTAACTGGACAGGAAACCTGCAGGTTTCAAATAATTTCTGTTTTCAGAAAAACTTGAGCTGAGATCCGAGTTCATTTCCAGTGTTTATTATTCTCCCCTGATATGGAGCAACTTTTTGTTTATTATAGTGGCCGACAGCTGCTAACACTGAGCTAACGTTCTGCTAACATGCAGATAACGCACTGCTAGCACACAGCAAAATGCTGCTAGCGCGAAGCTACCATGTGAATGATGCAAACTCCTAAACACAAAGAAACAGAAAAAATTAATTACATAGATTTTATTGCGTTCAAATTTTTAACCCAATTCAATTTTTTTAATACTTTGTAAAATACCATGTTGAAAAATGTAAAATATTTTTAGTGGGGAAGCTGACGTTCCGGTCTGAAAGCTGCTGACTCACCGTAGAGCCTCCAGTCGGTGACGGGCGACATGGCGGCGGCGCATTTCACCAGGCTGTCTGTCGACTTCAGCATCATCAGCGCCAGGTAGCCGCCGTAGCCCTGAACACGACACACTGGTGAGTCCAGGCTGAGAGGAAGTGATGTCAGCATGCTGCTTCCTGTCTGCTCACCTGTCCAAACACGGCAATCCGCGAGCGATCGATGTAGGACAACTTCATCATGAACCTGCAGGAAAACATGGCCGACGTCCTGAACATCCAAACTTTATTTGTTTTTCACTACAAGCTGCAGGACACTGAACTTTCATTTTTACTTCATTTAAGTTTCAATTTCCAGCAGTTTTAATGAACTGAAGAAGACAATAAAACTATTTTAAATGGTTAAAATCTGACATGTAAGAATACAAACTTTTAATTTTAACAACGGTTTTCAAAAAAGGTTAATAAAAGCCTGCAGAAATCGTTGGGTTTTGGCGGCGCAGCAGCAGCACTCACTCCAGCGCCGCGATCTGGTCCTGGACGTCCACCGTGCCCAGCCTCTGGTGCACCTCATGCAGGATCCGCTGGCCCTGGAAGCCGCTGCCCCGGCCGTCCAGCCGGGCCACGATGACGCCGTCCGAGCTGACCAGCACCGAGTCCCAGCCCAGGGAGAAGCGCTCGCTCACCGCCTGGCCACCAGGGGCGCTGTCACTGCACACACCACACAGCACGTCAACTTCCTGTCACACAGCACATCAGGGTCAACCAAACTAATCATCTGATTGGTCAACCAGAGCTCCAGAATTAAACCTTTAAACTATGAAGTACTTAACTTGTTTATGACATGAATTCATGACTCAGCATCAGAGAAAAGCAGTGATGCTGCATCCTGATTGGTTGGTACTCACATGACCAGCAGCAGGCTGTACTGACGCAATGGAGAGAAGTCTGGAGGGAAACAGATCTGCAGAGGGAAATCTGGAAACACAAAGGAGGCATCAGAGAGGACGCTGCTAGCACCCTGCTCCTAGCTCCCTGCTGCTAGCTCCCTGCTGCTAGCTCCCAGCTGCTAGCTCCCAGCTGCTAGCTCCCTGCTGCTAGCTCCCTGCTGCTAGCTCCCAGCTGCTAGCTCCCAGCTGCTAGCTCCCAGCTGCTAGCTCCCTGCTGCTA
>NW_006800735.1:16497-21536 GCF_000485575.1 Poecilia formosa | reverse complement strand
CTGGAGGGAAACAGATCTGCAGAGGGAAATCTGGAAACACAAAGGAGGCATCAGAGAGGACGCTGCTAGCACCCTGCTCCTAGCTCCCTGCTGCTAGCTCCCTGCTGCTAGCACCTTGCTGCTAGCTCCCTGCTGCTAGTACCCTGCTGCTAGCACCTTGCTGCTAGCACCCTGCTGTTAGCACCTTGCAGCTACCTTCCCGCTGCTAGCACCTGCTGCTAACACCTTGCAGCTAGCTTCCTGCTGCTAGCTTCCCGCTGCTAGCACCTGCTACTAGCACCTTGCTGTTAACACCTTGCAGGTAGCATCCTGCAGTAGCACAGCGCCCTGTTCTCACCGAAAGGCTCGACCCGGACAGTTTGGTACTCCTTCTTCTGGATCCGTTTGTACTTCAGAACCGCCTTCAGCACTGAGTTGTTCTCCAGGATGTAGTAATCTGAGGAGGAATACGACAGATTAAATTCACGATAATCTGCAGCAGAGCAACGGTTTGTCTGGTGGAGAGCGGAAACAAAATATAGTATATTCACAAATTTACTTCTGTCTTAAAGGGACAGTCCATATTAATCACATGCCAATGTTAGCTAGACGGTTAAAGTAAGAAAAGTGAAACCACATGACGAAAATAACAGACAATGAGCTGCAGCAGCTATCAGAGCGTTAGCTTACTGGAGTTATTGAGGCTGTGGAGGATCACAGTGGGAGCTTCAGGACCTGCAGGAGGAAAACACCAGCAGGTCAAGAAACGGTGGCTGCTGATTGGCTGAGAGGAGAACAGACACCAGCAGGTCAAGAAACGCTGGCTGCTGATTGGCTGAGAGGAGAACAAACAAAATACTGTTCATGGTTAACATTACAGTTACACTGCAGCTGCCTGTCTGACCAGCACCAGAACCAGGCCTGGTTCTTAACAACATGAGGGAGAACTTTGGACCGGGGAGGCACCATCTGTCCAGATCACAGCAGATCGGTTTTGATGGGGAACCGTGATGGACCGGGTTGAACAGTGACCCAGAGAAGATCTGCTGCAGGACCAGCTGTCAGTTATGTTTGTGTACTGGAAGCAGAACCAGAACCACAGCTCTATCAGTTTGGGCCAAACCAACCCATCAGAACCCAGTCTGTTGCTCCAACTGGACCTCACTCCACCAGAACCGCTCCTGAAGTGGGCCTACCTTGGCAGTGCAGCAGCAGGTTCTGGTTGGACGGGCTGAGGTCGGCGCTGAAGTAGAGGCAGTTGGTTCTGTGAAGGTCACAGGTCAGGCATCGCCGTGGAAACAAACCCACCGTTTTAACGCTGAGCAGAGTAAAGACAATAAAACAATCAGCCGGTCCAAACTGGTTACCGGGTCAAACAGAACCGCTTCCTTGAAATGTTTAGAGAGGCCGACCTGTAGAGCTGCCGTTGCCGTGGCGACCCTTCAGTACTCAGGAAGTAACTGTAAAGAGACAGAAAGCAGTCAGTCTGGTTCTGACTAAACCGGTTTACTCTGTTCCAGAGGTTCCAACTGGTTCTGGGTCAGAACCAACCTTGCGGTACTCACAGGTTCTGATTGGGCTCGTCGTAGGCCAGGATCCGGGTCACCTCCCAGTTCCCAGAGGTCAGGTGTCGGACCTCGTTCTGATCCGCCCGGAACTGAAGTGGACACAACACCGGTTGGGGTTACCATGGCAACTGGAGGCCGTGGGCGTGTCAGTGCGTGGGTGGGCGGAGCCTGACCTGCGTGGTGAACATGGCGATGTGGTGGAACTCGCCCCGTCCGCCCTGCTTCACCGGGACGGTCAGAAAGAACCGGGACCCGTCCCTGGAGAACACGGGCTGCTGGTTCTGGAGAGACGAGACAGAACCGGCTGTGGGTCAGAACCGCCTGTTAGCTTAGCGCGTTAGCTAACTTTGAAAACGTTTAGTGCATTAGCTTACGTGGATTCTAAAGAGCTAATTTTCTTGACTGTTTTGTAAAGTCCGATGTCTGTGATGAAGTTTATCGACGGTTAATAATTCGTTAAGTAATTAGAGGATTATATTCATGCTTTTATTTTGAAAGGGTGAATTCTGATCAAACTTCTGAAATGTTCCAAAAAAGAAAGAAGAGGAAAATGTGAAAATGTCTCCATGTCCTAGTTCAGAGTATACAAACCAAGCTAACCAGGCTAGCGTTGATGCTACACATGGCTGTAGTAAACAGGAAGTAGAAGTTGCTAGCTAGCATGCAGTAGAGAGAGTCCTGCCCAGCTGGAGGGTTTAAATGTTTCAGGTTGGTCCCTCTGGTAGTGCTCAGACCCACCAGTGGATGGCAGCATTTGCTACATCTGAATTTATTCAATAAATAAGTTTCCATCTTGTATTGCTACGCCTGTTTTCTTGAAATTATTTTTTTTGTCGTTTTTGTAATTATTATGACTTTATGCATGTAATAATTTTTTTTCTTTGTCTTGTAATTCAGCGTTAGCTGACTAATGTTTATGACTAGTGGTTGGGGTTAGCGTAGCTAGCTGGCGGCGCCCCCTAGTGTTGGTTCTCTGAAGGTGAGCTTATTGGGCAGCGTAGGTTGTAATTTTCATTGCTACCACCAGGGGCAGGCTTCTGTTTTAGACACTGTTCCTGCAGCACGTCGACCTGTTTCCTCCACAGAGGAAGTTATAACTTAATGCTTCAGTTTCTACTATAAATATGAATGATTCTCAGAAATAACAGAAAACTGAATCAGCTTTTTAAATGATGATGAAGGTTTACCTGCTTAGACAGCCACAGCTCCGAGCTTTCCTCATGTCTCTGCAACACAAAGAGCACAAGGTTAGCCCCTTCACAATAAAAGCCTCTCCTATTGGGTTGTTTTATCAGTGCAGCCAAATACTTTCTCTTGGACCAGAACCGGGTCGGTCCAACCAGAACCGCCTGGCCCAGTTAGGTAGCCCTGTTGCTAACTTTACCGCTACATCCAGCAACTTTTCAGAGAGTTTGTCCAAAAGCAGCTAACTACAAACCTGAACACCAGGGGCCTCATGCATAAAGCGGCGTGCGCACAAAAAATGTGCGGTCCCATATTTTACACAAAAGTCGACATGTATAAAAATTTACTTTGCGTCAAGGTTTGCGTAAATATACGCACACTTTTTCGCTGGGTGAAAATGTGCGGCAGCCACACAAATGTTTTCTGTGAACAATATGAAACTACAAAGTGTCAAAACTCACCTAAAATCAATGAAGTCTGACTACATTCAGTTATTTAGACCAAGAAGCATCAAACCGATGTTTTTCATGATTTTAATATTTAATTGTTTAAACGATGAAACTGAACCCATTCATCCTCAGACAATAAGCTAACACGAACACAAAATAAAGAAAATAAAAATAAAAGGATGTGAAAACCTCGCTAGAATGTAAATAGCACTTTTCCTCAGTTTTTGTCTCATAAAGATGTAACACATTGATCTGTCACTGAAAGAAGAAAACAGGGTTGGATCAGCAGATTATTTCCAACCTGCTGAGTGAAACTAATCAACAGGTTTGATTATTTGAGGTGATCCAGGTGTGTCTGCAGTCACACGGATATCAGTAGCTACATCCAGGTGAGCCGTAATGTGGAGCTTTGGCTCTGATGGAGAACAGAGGGAGGATTGATCAGAGATCATATTGATCTGATGGTTTATTGGTGTTTAGATTCATCCAGACTGATCATCCTGGGTCTCTGAGCAGAACTTAAAGACAGAGCCGAGCGGTACCGGTACCGGTCCAGCTGCAGCCATCGAGCCGCCCGCTTTGTGAAAGCGCCTTATGGACATAAAGCATCTTTATTCTGTAAATGTACAACTTATTCACATGATTCTACTATTTAGAATAAACGTCCAGTTTCCCCCCAAAGACCCTCTGTCTCTTTAAATCCCGGCTGAACGCTCTGCTGCTGTTCAGACAGGCATTTGCAGGATCTCTTTTTATTATTTTTTTAATTTGGATTGTTTTTTTCTTTAAAACGTATTTTTGTTTTTGTGAGGTGACATTATGTGCCCTTAAAGCACCTTTTAAATAAAATATATAATAATTATTATTATAGATACTCATATCGCTACAAACAAGGCCGTTGCCATGGTTACTACCCCACGTGGTGGCAGACTTCCGGTATTTATACTAATTACATTAATATGTATTTATGGAGGAGCAGCAGCTGCTCTGTTTACCACAAATTAGGATCAATAAAGGAAAGGTGCGCGGCCACCTGCGGCTTTATGCATCCCATTTATTCCGCATTTTTCTACATTTTTCCGTACTCCAAGTTTTAGTGTGAAAACTGCTCATTCTTTTATGCATGAGGCTCCTGGACTCTGGTTCTGATAAGTAGCCATCTGAAGGCTTCAGCACATTTTATTTGGAGGTGTCAGAGTACCGGGGCGTGCTACATTGTTAAACCAAGACTCATCAACTCTGCAGAAGTCAGCACTGGTTCTGGTCAGATACCGGCGGATTCTGGAGGTTTGTCTGCAGCGTGTGGAGTGCGGCGTGAGGAGAGGACGCACCGTGACGCAGGCTCCGGTGGTGGTGTCACACACCGTCAGGATGGAGACGTTCTGGGCCCGGTTCAGCCAGCGCACCGCCGTCCGGGTCTTACTGATCCACTTCACCATGCTCACATAATGCTCCCTAAGAGAACAACACCATTACCGTCTGCTGATGCTCAGTGGCCTAGTTAAAGTCTCTGCTCTGAGGACAATCGGCATGAGAAAGCAGTGATTTTCTGCTGCCGCCCCCTGCTGGTCAGGAGGAGTGAGTTTCCTAGAAACTTCTTAATCTGATGTGAGTAATGAAGTTGGCTCACTGCGCTAACTAGCATCAGGCGAATGACTGAGTGACTGAAATGAAGTGATTACTTTTTAAAAATGCTTTTGTTGTGAATTGTTGATATATAAATAAACCAAACTGAGACTAAAAGCACACAACAGAAAAATGCAGCTAAATGGTAAAAACAAGCTGCGGCTCCACAAAAAGGAAGTCCTCCACACCACCAGGGGCAGTCTGGAGTCTGCTCTATAGTACTATAAAACAT
>NW_006800735.1:13365-15175 GCF_000485575.1 Poecilia formosa | reverse complement strand
GCTGTTACGTATCGCAGCAACGGGCCGACCCGCTCCATGAGGCGTCTACGTATTTATGTCTATGCTTTAAAAGACATGGAGTATAACGTAGCTCTTCTTTCTCCTGGGCCTCCCATCTTTCCGGTCTGGTCCACTGGCTCCCCCTAGTGGTCTGGAGGTTTAGTGGTGAGGTTGCAGTGTTTTTCTGTTGGATTTTGTGTTTGTGTTTTACAGATTGTGTTTGCAGCACGCTTGGCTGATGATTTGTCCCTGTTGGAGCCTGTAAGCACCATCATCAGCCTGCAGGTCAGTCTGATCAGCAGAGGAACAGGAAGTCATCATCAACCAGAGGAGGAAGGTGGACCAGATGGAGACACTGCCACTAAAACTCTCATTAATCCGGTTTGTGTTTCAGTCTGCTGACTCTGTGACCTCAGGGTGAGTCTATCTCGCTTGATGCTGGCAGCTGTTGCCATGACGACGGCTGGCAGGAGCGGCGCTCCGGCAGCTCTGCTCACCGCAACCTGAGTGCCTCCGGAGGCATCAGCTCCAGCGTGTGGGTCGGCCCGTAGATGTTGACCACGAACAGCTTGACGGCCGGGTTGGGCTGGCCCGCCTGAACAGCCAATCAGAAACACCGCTGATCACACACAGGATGGAGAACACATCGTCACCTCCATGAAATAACGGAGCACAAGTCAACCATCATCCTCTTTTTATGGCATCATTTTTGGCCAAAGTCATTTTAACAAAAAGAGGTAAAATGATTTATGCCTTAATTTCAGGAAGCTGACGATATGAAAACGTCCAGATCAACAACATTCAGACGATGAATTTCATCCCTGATTTCCTTCTTGATTATTTCAAATCAGACGGTGTGTCGTCCCTCCAACCGACAAACACGATACATGAACAAACAGAAGAAGAATCATGAATGAACAACATTTTTATCTAAATATCAAGTTACAAAATTAAAAGGAATAAAAAGCTACATAGAACAAAAGTTCACCACTTTCCATCTGCATCTTTAATCCCAGACGGTTTACAGATGACCTCTGACCCCTCCCAGGTTGACGGGCAGCAGCAGGTCGTTACTGACAGTTTTTAAATAAATGCTGACTCGGCGTAACATGATGAGTTTTTGTTCCTTATTTTAACATCTGGTGATGATCTGTTTGTGTTAAATCAGATTTTAAGACGTAAACCTCCAGAACTGAAGCAGGTGTTTGTTGTGTGGAAGCGGTACCTTGGGGTAGGGGTACTGCTTCTGTTTGGGGTATGTGGCACCGGTGAAGCGTGGCAGAACCATGTTGGGGACCAGAGAGTCGTTGAGCACCAGGAAGGCCAGCCGCTCCCCGTCTGGAGACCACCAGTGGGCCACATGGCTCTCCAGGATCTCCTCTGTTCCCACACAAACGGCCAGTTATTCACAACCAGGACAGCATGTTTACGTTTAGCTCCTCTATGGAGGACTGATCCTGGCAAAACTGGCAGTAAATGCAGAAATAAATAAATAGCTTGATAGCAGAAAGAATGTGGCAAATACTGGATCCTTATTTGATTATTCAGTAGGATATAAATTATTGTTTAGAATTTTAAAATGTTATTTTAACCGTGTAACTGTTACTTAATTTTCCATTTCATTTCCTATAGGTTTGTTTCCTTTTTGTCTTTTTTTTTTCATATTTTGTATTTACTGTTTTTCTGTTTGTTTTTTCATATTATGTTCTCATTTTGAAAGTATTTTTAATTTACACTGACATTTTTAATCATACATTTTCTCCTTTGTTTATTTACAGACTTTTTATTTTCCTTTTTACTCTTTAGAAGA
>NW_006800735.1:11203-12836 GCF_000485575.1 Poecilia formosa | reverse complement strand
ATTTATTTATATAGTTCACCTTTTAATAAAATCATTGTCTAATAATGCCACTGCTAGCTAACAAGTTAGCCGGTAAGCTAGCGGGGCAACTAGCATGCTAGCCACAAAGCTAACATTGCAGAACAGTATTTTCGCTCCCAAAACACAGTCTACATAAAGCTGGTTCATAAAGAAACAATAACAAAGTTCATGGAATCATATCCATGTACTTAGAGGACGTTTCCAACAATAAAACAGAAGCTATTTCTTATTTTCTGCTTCTTCATAGAGCGGATAGCGAGAACAAGATTCATCCAACCGTCTGACGGGAAGCACCGCCACCATATCACACCTCTGTGTGTTAATTTTATCAATGTGACGCCCATGTTGAAGACTTCTGATCTAGAACATCGAACTGACGTAGAAAACGTCCGGTTCTGGTTCTAGACGGAGCAGAAACGGGCCGAACCTTCATAGAGCCAGTCAGCGATTCCGTTGAAGATGACTCCTTCCTTTCCTGAAGACGTGAGCCGCAGAGAGTTGCTCTTCACGTGAGATCTGTAGTAGATGTTGTTTTCAAATATGTAGATCTGCGCATATAGAGCATAGGGGCACAACAATAAGATCCTAGAATTGATCAGCACTTTATCTGTGGAGCATCCGACCATGATTTACAATAACATCTGATCACATAAAGACTGGAAGGAAACAGCAGCAGAAGGGACTGGTTTGTGCATCCAGAAACCAATCCCTTCATGCATTAGCCGATATTCTGGTTCAGGTTTATTTTAATGTCTCAGGATTAAACAGAACCGGGTTTGGACCTCACCAGCTGCTGTCCGGAGACGCCCCACGCAGCGTACTGCAGCACCGAGTTCACCACCTCTGGAGGGTCTAGCTCCCACACCTCCCTGAAACACACAGCTGGAGGTCAGCTGGAGGCTGATCTCTAGGCAGACTGGAGTAAGTTAGAACCAGCTCCAGAGGTTTCCATTAGCTCTCCAAGCGTTCTGGAACATTATCTGGAATTCCTTAAACATTTTTTTAACTCAGTTTGTGTCGCTGCGGCCGATCCCGGATCGCGGCGGCCGATCCCGGATCGCGGCAGACGAAGGGAAACCGTTTCCAGTCTGACCCTTCATCAGCTCAACACACGCCGTGTTTCTATTCACCAAAGAACTGAGCCAATTGAAATCTGAACATAAATTCTTTACCAATTTTAGTTTTTGATTAAAAGTTTTAGCACCATCATGTGAACAAGTTTATTCATGAGTGATTTTGATTTAATTTCTTACATAATGGAAACACCCTATTGTGAAATTCCATTTTGGACGTTAGCAGAATAAAGACAAAGATTTAAACAGAAACCGATTTATAATCTGATCCTCCTCCGTCTCTCCGTCCTCTTGCTGTCTTCTGTTCATCATCTTAGGAGCTGAAATACCGTTTTCTTTCTGTCAAACTCGTTTATTTTGGGGGTTTTCATTAATTTGGTTAAAGAAATGGAAATGAAGTTTTGACTGTGACCAGCAGGGGGAACCAGTGGGACCAGGAAACGTTTTCAGGTCCGTTTCTGGTCCAGACTATCTGTCATAGCCATAAATCCCATAGACATATTATATTATATTATATTATATTATATTATATTATATTA
>NW_006800735.1:9046-10891 GCF_000485575.1 Poecilia formosa | reverse complement strand
ATTTACTGCATGTTTATGTCTGTTAAGGCTCAGATGGAACGGCACTGAAAGCAGCGCTTTAAACCATTCAGACACGAACACAATGGAGACACAATCAGATGACTTATTACCCCGCGATAATAACTCAATAGTCCATGGAAAAACCTTATAAGCTTGTATTAAAGCAGAAAGTACGGCGGCCACCGTAAAAAGGCTTATAGTATCAATTATACCGCATGAACTGATCAGTAGATTATTGCGAGGGAACGCAAAAGAAAAAAATTCCCCATGTCCCCTGGAGGACTCCGTACCGTACCATACAAAGACTGTGGGATTTAAAAAAAAATGGTGATTGAACAATATATTTTTTCCTGGTAGTCAGGAGGCTATAGCTAATGTACCTTTTTAATATTTCAATATTTCTTTAGAAAACTGCACAGAATATGTCCTAAAAAAGCATGAATAACTGGATGCTGACCGAAGCTGTTAGGCAACAAGCAGAACAACACCTCTTTCTGGACACTGCATGGAAATAACTAGATTTTTCTTATTTAATTTTTTTTATTTACCTTCTAAGAAATAAAGCACACAAAATGAAACTTCTACAGGTATGATGGATTTATAAGAAACATAATATCGATGTGCGCATTACCACAAGGTATGCTGGATTTACGAGGTATGATAGAAAGTCAGAACACCGGACCTGAAGGTTCTTGTTGTTAGCTAGCAGGCCAACTGCTGCTGTAGCTCAGCTGCTCCAAGACTCCTCATGCTGCCACAGACAACTTGGATCCATCTAAACCCAGTGAACTGAGGTTAGCAGGAAGGTCTCAACATTTCCCTGCAGGTTGTGGTCCAGCTGCTCACCGTGTGTGGATGTTGTAGATGCTGTAGGACGCCATGAAGGAGTGGCGGTAAACCTGCAGATAGAGCAGAGAAGGACGACATCAGCAGGAAATACTCAGGCGGAGCAGCCGCTTTTTGATTCAGACTGGGGCATCTCATCTGCATGCTGACAGCTGATGGCGAGATGTTTCACTTCACATCATGGCAGAGAGCGTCTGCAGGGTGGAGATGAAGGGAGGACAAATGTCTTTACACCAAACGAGTCCAAACGCCTAAACACAACCCAAGGGAGGAGCGCTAGCTACCAGGAAACCTCTGAAAATGTTGTAGCTGTACCTAATAAAGTGGCCAGGCATTCAGAGCATCAAAGCAGCAGATGGGTTCTGGAACGTTCTCTGCAGAACCACAGGCCCTTCTGACCAGAACAATCAGCTAACTAGAAGATAGCTGTGTAACAGAGTTACAAATGTACTTTTTTAAATTATAATTTATAATTAATTTTAGATTGAGAATTTGTGTATTTTATCTTATTCAGTTATTTTTATTTGTTGTTTTTGCCTGCGGGGGTCGCCCTTCTGCACTCTGCCTCGTTTGTGTCTCCTGGGCTTCCGTAGCTCGGTCCAGCCCTCAGCTTGTTCTGCTGCGTTAAACGTTTGTTTTCTGTACGGATGTTGTTGTTTATGTTGAAGTTTTACCATATGATGTTTATTACTGTTTGTTAGTGTGTTACTTTGCAGTTTTGAGCATCATTGTGCGTTTTATAACCAGTTTTATTATAATTTTCTTTTTTTATTTTGGCGCGAACAACCGGTGCTAATCCAGCAGAGTTCGGTTGAACATTGTTTTATTCTCACATTTAGGCTGGAGTGCAGGGAGAGAGTTTAAGAGGAGGTTGATTTGTTTTTACCCTTCTCCTCCAGGTATGTGTTTTTATGTTAAGTTATACTTTTTATCTCTGTTTATTTAACTCTGTTCCACTGTATTGTGTTGCTGTGGCCACCAGGTGGCGTTTTACTCCTC
>NW_006800735.1:0-8302 GCF_000485575.1 Poecilia formosa | reverse complement strand
GGGGGGGGGGGGGGGGCGCAGAAAATGTTTGGAAACCACTGGCATATGCTATTTAATATGCTAAGTGTGCTAAATCTGTTCAAGGTGAGATGCAGACTAGAAGAACCCAAGATGGCGGCTGCAGAGCATGTGGTTGACTCCACCAGACTCACCTGCTTCACTTCATAGGCGAACAGAACGTACTTCATATCTGGAGACAAAGAAAACTTTGCCACGTTGAAGTTCACCTGAAACAGCAGAAACACAATAATTATTCCTCGATGACTTTTTATCATCATTTTACACATTCGCATTAAGAACTGCGTAGTTAGCTAACACTCTGCCAGCTAGCTACTATGATCAGGTGCTATATGTAGCATTAGCTACAGATCATCACAGATGGAGGTGAATAAAATGAACAATTCCTGTTGGTGACACAGTTTGAGGTCTGCAGGTTTAGGTCTGAGGAGCTGCAACACGGAGGACGCGCTGCTGTAGAAAGATAACTCTGCTCTGCAGTGCTGCACTGACTTGTCACCTTTTCAAATCAGTTTAAAGTGTTTCCAAATTTCTGATGGTTTCGGTTGTTTTCTGGGCATTTCATTCAGGTTCTCCACGTTTCCCTCCATAGCTAAAGCTAGCACTTAGCTTAGCATGTATGTGTCAATGGCATTAGCAGTGGCAAAAGCGAGAGTGTTGTTGTTTAACACAAATAACCTTCCAGACCACAGAGAGCAGAACAGCTTAACAGTTTTTATTCTCACAGTAGTTTTAACAAAACATTTTTAGCAGATCATTTATGGGAGGAACCCAATTTCTGATCCGTGTCCAGATCCTCTGGAGAAATCCCAAGGCATTCCCAGATGGGAACATCATCTCTCCAACACGTCCTGGTCTTCCTCTAGGTCTCCTCCATGGTGGGACATGAACCCCTCACCAGGGAGCCGTCCATCCTAACCAGACCTCTACTGGCTCCTTTCGGTGTGCAGGAGCAGCGGCTCTACTCAGTCCTTCCCAGATGACTGAGCTTCTCTCTCTAAGGAAGAGCCCAGATAGCCTTTGGAGAAAACTCATTTCGACCACTTATATCCGTGACCTTGTTCTTTCAGTTATGACCCAAAGTTCATGACCATAGATGAGGGTGGGAAGGTAGATCGACCGTTAAATCGAGAGCTTTGCTTTTTGACTCAGCTCTCTTCACCACAACGGACCGGTACAGCGCCCGCTTCACTGCAGACGCTTAAACTCCTCCCCTTGGGGCAGGACATCCCCCCTGATAGGAGATAGGAGCAACAACACTGCTCTGAACCAGGAGAACTGCTCCGATGTCCACACAATGTTGCAGAGTCCATCAACCAACTCACCAAAAACAAGAAGAGCTTTGAGGAACTCCAGAGGGATCTAACTTCCCCCCCGATGTAGAGAGCCAGAGGTAATGGCATAAAACACGGAGAAATTAGTTTCATCTAGTAGGATTACTTACAAATGTTGTGTTTGGCAGGATGATCTCAGTCTCATTGGTGAGAAGATTGAACTTGATGACATGGCCGTTGCTGTTCCTGTAGATTACTTCAGAATCTGGAAAGAGAAACACTGGGGTGAGAAAATGCAGCTAGAAACATCCAGAAACCATCAAGAAACCATCAGCAACGTCCAGAAACCATCATGAAACCACCAGCAACACCCAGAAACCCATCAGCAACGTCCAGAAACCATCATGAAACCATCAGCAACATCCAGAAATCATCAGCAACATCCAGAAACCATCAGCAACATTCAGAAACCATCAGCAACATTCAGAAACCATCAGCAACATCCAGAAACCATCAGGAAACCATCAGCAACATCCAGAAACCATCAGCAACATCCAGAAACCATCAAGAAACCATCAGCAACATCCAGAAACCATCATGAAACCACCAGCAACACCCAGAAACCATCATGAAACCACCAGCAACATCTAGAATCAGTCAGAACAAAGAAGTCATTGGGTTTTATCCAGCAGAGAAACACTGAAAGTAAAAAGATTTCAGTGATCTAGTCTGAGCGACAGAGTTGCAATCTGGTTCAGAACAAAAATACCTTCACAAGGTGTGAAGATATACTCGTCCATCCATCCATCCATCCATCCATAGTTCTAGAACGAGCCAAACAGAACTGGACCTAAACCAGAACCCCGCCGTTCTCCACATGCCGTGCTAGTCCCGTTCCTGATCGTGACTGTAAGGTGAGGAACGGTTCTCCATCATGAATTGTGTTTATTGGGTTGGTTTAACCAGCAGTACCAGAGCGGAAGTCTGGCAGAACCAGAACTTTCAGGCCTTGTACCTGTCTGCAGATTCAGGCTGAAACTGAGCAGAAATCCGTTTCTCTGCCTGCACATTTCTAACAGTTTGCCTGATGGTCCGGCGGTTCTGGCCACAGATAGCGCGGCTCCTGAGATGAATAATCACCGTTTCCATGAAGACCAATTAGCATTGGGCAGGGTCCAGCGGGCGGCGGATGCAGGTAGACGATCACTCCGCCTGCCAGGCGTCTTTCTCAGATCCCCCGCTCAGCGTTTCCTTCTTTGTGTCGGTTGATCCTTCGGCAAACTTCCACTTCCTCTTTCCATAATTACCTTAATGAGCCATTGCTTCCTGCTTTCAGCTTCGCTGGCCAGCCATAGGGACCGGTGCTGGTCCCAGAGTTGGGCCCGCTGGGCCGCTCCGCTGTGATTGGGCGCCAGGCTCAGGTAAAACCTTCATCCCAGGCTTTGGCTTCAGGCTGAACGTTTGGACCTTCATCTGGTTCCCTCCAGAGTGGAAAGTACCAACTTGGCCCAAACAGACCAACTGTTCTGGACAACAAAGCCCAGAATGCTCAGCGGGGCGGACAGGCAGAACTTTGTCGAACTTTTCAAACTGTGAGGTAACTTCCTGCTTTCATGTCTCCAGAGACGGAGGCCTTTGTCCTTGCTGCCGAAACATTGAAGGATGTGAGCAGAGACCGGTTCTGATGGTTCTGATGGAGATAACCGGGTTGACCATCACAGAACCATCAAGCTGTTCTGTCTGGACCGGTTCTGGAGACGACGCCACACCAAGGTGAAACCAGGACGTCAATCATGTCTGGGTTTGGATCCAGAACCTCTGTACTCCACCGACTAGACTTGGTTCTAGTGGAAAACTCCCAGTTTACCGTCTGGATCCTGACTGGATTTCTCTTCATCGACTCCCTGCTAATCCAGATTATAATCTCAGATTATCTCATATAATAATCAGAGAGATGATCGGTCCAGATGTTGCTGACAGAACGTATCGGTACCAGACTGCAGGTTCTACTGGACTTCTTTCCTGTTAAAGTGGAGTTTTTGCTCTCCACTGTCGCCCCCTGCTGGTCAGGAGGAGTGATGCTGCCACGCTCTGCTGGGTTTCCTCAGATAGAAACTTTGGACCAATTAGAATCATGAACTGAACTTGATGCTCTGACGGATAACTAAGATCAAAATGAATGAACTTTTCCAGATGAATCGACTCTAATAAACTGAACTGAACTGAACTGAACTGAACTGAACTGCACGCAGGGGGAAACAGCAGGATTTTCTCGTCACTGTGAACTATGGATGGATTCACACCAGCCCTGTTTAATCCGTTTTAATCAGACTCTAATTTGTATGTCTAGAAAGTCCAATTCGTTTAGTGAGTGTGAATGCAAATTTGAATCCAAAACTCTGATCTGCCTGAAAACCTCGGCCTCTGTCTGAAGTGAACTCTGATGTGGTTGGCAGGCAGTGAGAATGCAAACATACCGGAGAGCGCTCCACAAGCAGGAAGTTAGCTCCACAAGTTAGCTGCGCTGTAGCTAACTTCTCTGCAGGTTAACGGAGATGTTGTGTCAGTTGTCATGGCAACAGGTCTGCGTGCTGAGACAGAGAGCAAGGAACAGCAGAATATAAATGGTTTAAAATTGTTTTACTGCTTATTTTCCTGTTGCCGTGGCGAACTGCAGCTGCTGTCGCATTAAAACCTTTAATGACAAAAACTGAAGTATTTACCTCGTTTGAATAACAATCATCAAATAGGATGATATGTTTCATAAAGCATGAGTCATGGTTTGTTACATTTTCACAAACTAATTTTAACAGTGGCAAGTATTAAATTATTCACCAATATAAAAGAGAAATTTGTCCTCATATCCATTGCAATTACTAGAACGTTTGAAATGTGCACAAAGAAATCATAATCTCACATTAAATGAGACTTTTCAGAGGTTTTTCATCAGTATGATTTGGTCTTAAAACATGTCATGTGGTGCGTCTGTGATTCATCTCAGAACAAGGTATCTTATCCATGATGTGCTAAACATTTGTTTTATACGTTTCTATTTATTTATGGTGTTTAGAAACAAAGTTTTTACATTTCTTTGTATTTTTCTGGCAATTATGACCCAAAAACTGTCAAGTTCCATTTATAATTGACTCGACCAAATTTTTCTTCACCATTTCATCAAACTGTGTTAATAAATAAATAAATACCAGTCACTTGAGGATACTGCATCAGTGATGAATATTTCTGCTCCACATGCTAGATATTCTATTTTGATTTCAACACATTCACTTCTTTAATTGGTCGCACCAAATGATTTATACAATAAATGTCGGCCAGGAAACGGTCAAAATCCTTTTAACACATGAAGTCAGAGTTGCATCCAGTAACAGTACACTACAAAAAAACAACACAAATAAAACACATCACTGCCGATCACCGATACTGATCATGTGGATTGGCTATTAACTTTTCGGTATAAATGACACTCTGATCTGGCAACATGGAGCCATAAAATCACCCAATTTAGACAAACATCCAACACCTGCAGGCACAATGCAGCAAGCATTCAGTCAGAAGGACAATCAGGAACAGAAATCAGTCAAATTTGTTGTGCTGATGCATTTTGACGTGTTTTTCCCCTCAGAGCGTTAATTTAACAATAACAGAGGAGGAACGGGCAATAATGTGGAGACACCAATGGACATGTAATAAATCTTCACAATGGCAAGAATTTGGATGGAAAAGTCTGGTAAGATTCTTTATCACACCTGCTCAGAAATGATGGAAATCCTCCTGCATGTTGGAGGAAATGTAGAAATGGAAACACAAACCATCCTCATGTCTTCTGGGACGGCCAGTTATAATGAATAGAGCCTAAGATGTCTTCAACAGAACATTCCTTTGGAGATCAAATTTATGTATTTTGGCATAATTCCTCAAGAAGCTTCAAAGACAAACAAATATCTGATGACTATTTTATTAACAGCAAGTAAGGAAAACATTACAAGAAAATGGTTTTCACAAGACAAACCAACTGTAGATGACTGGATCGACTAAACATTTAACGTGTAAAATGGCAGATTTGGGTGTAAAACTTAAAAGATCTGATTTCATTTTTAGAGCCCAAACTTGAAGAAACCTCCTTGATAATCCACTCTCCTATGATAGCCATACCTCATAATTATTTATACTGCTTATCGTTGGTGTATTCTTATGTTTTGTGGTTTGTTTTTTACATTTCTAACTTATTTTTTTCTTTTCTTTTGTTTCTTACTTCACGCTCTCTTTTACTCCTTGCTCTATAATCTTTCTCAGGGAAGTGAAGTTGCATTTTTGTTTTGACCGTTATAATAAATGGTCCACTTGTCCACCTTACTCCAAACGTTGAAGTTGGTTTTGCGATGAGGCCTAAAGTCATTTAAATGATTCCTCCTTGAGAATCAACAAAGATAAAAAACAACCTCCACTCGCTCCGCGTGAAGGAAAAGCAGGCTGCCACGTATGATCGGTCCACTGATACACTCAGTTCTGACGGGCGGCCGGAGGACCGGCACCGCTGTCATGTGAATGAAGGGAAATGATTTTAGAAGCAGGCATTTGTGAACTTTGCCTTGGCAGTTCAGCCTGCAGCTCCAGGAGGTTCTGGTTCTGGTTCTGATGGGCAGACTGCGGCCTGGTGCTGATTGGACTTCTTCTCCCACATCCTGAAGTACCTGGCCACATGTGGTTCTTCATCACAGCTCAGTCTGATGAAAGTGGCGTCTAGTAAAAACGATCAAAACAATAAATGACAAAATGCCTTATTGTTCAGAAAATACCAAAAACATATTCTGGAAGTGATAAAAAGAATTCAAAAATAAAAGCACAGAAACTTCCCTCCAAGAGCATAAATGTATGTTTACAACAGTCACCAAATGATATTTTCATGTTCAGTCATCAACAGAAAATAATTTGCCTCCTTAAAAAAACAACCTAGCTTCAAACACAAGGCAAATATGGCATTTATAATCAAAACAGAACATTGTAGGAATATTTAAATATTAATAGTTTTTTTGAGGTCATGCCACAAATATGGCAACTACAGACCTACAGCTAAAAGTGACACTTTTTTTTAAATTTGAGAAAGATTAACAAACCTGTTTGCTGTCTCAGGGATTGTTGGCAGACTGTTGGATGATGCAACATCCTGTTTGTGACTGGATTTCAAAATATTTCTTGATGGTAGCGCCACATGATATTTTGTTAAATGGACATTTTTAGACAAAGTTTGTTTGTATGTTATAATTAGGGATGCATTTTACACGTGAAGCCGATCTTTTATCTGCCTTATCTTTAAATGAGCTGCTCCCTTGTGCTCTGCTGTGAGCGAGCAGACCGGACCAGGTAACCAGAGGCATCTCACCGCTGGCAACTCATCCACTTGCTGGATTTAGCAACATTTAGACAAAAAAATGGCATCGGCCAAAATCGGAATTGGTAGGTCAGGATTTTTAATAGATCAGTGTTGCTGTAGTTATAATGGGATTATAACTACACTGTAAAAAGAAGTCAGTAAATTTACGGTAAAATACGGTAAAAGACCAACAGTTACTGACTGTCATATCCAAAACATTTTGTTACCGTAGAAAATACATGCAATTATCATAACTCAAACATATATCCTAAGTAATTTTGACAGTCATAAATGTAGAAAATACAGAAATATATTGTAAAAATATAAGTAATTGTAAAGTTCATAAAAAAATATTGTAATATTGCTAGCAGTTAATTACCCTAAACTTAACAGTACTAATCAGCCAAAATTACAAATTTTGCTGATATTTATATCTACAATGTAAAACTGTAAACAAGCTGCAAAAGTCATTTTTACAAAGAACAGAATGCTGGTGTGATATTTTGGTTTCTTTTTTAACAATGCCTTTAATACACCAAACTGAAATCTCAACAGTAAACCAGGCATCGATCTGGCAACCCACCGACTGCAAAGCAAACCCCTACAGCCAACGCCACCATCATCGATAAGAACATTTGATTAAATGATGCATTTGAGATTAATTTTATGCCGACCACAGATGTCTTATACATTAAGAGAACTGTATGTTAGCCCCTCTTGCTTGGATGAAGCTGAAGTTGGTTTCCAATTGCTGCTTCCAATTTGGGAAATGGCTAAAGGGCAATTCCACCTAATTCTTCACTACCATCAGCATCTTTAATTTACTTTAGCTAAAAACCTACAACACCTAGACCAGGGGTCACTAACTCCAGTCCTCCAGTTACCATCCTGTAACTTTTAGATGCATCTCTGCTCAAACACACCTGGATCAAATAAACTGCTTGTTTCCAGCCTATTGCAGAGAGGAATGAATGCTGGTGAGGGAATTCAGACATTTTGGAGCAGAGGTGAATGTAAAAGTTGCAGGATGTTGCAGGATGTTAACCCTGGAGGACTGGAGTTGGTGACCCCTGACCTAGACTCTTCAAATCTGGACTAGATTATTCTCAACTCATATCAGAATATTTAAAACCAAGTGTGGGATTTGTGAGACCTTTATTTGATTTGTGAAACTTCAATAAAGAACAATTCTAGTGTTATCCAAAATCATACAAGTTGTGAAGTCGCCCTTCATTGAAGTTTCACAAATCCCACACTTGGTTCTAAATATTGTGGAGAATAATCTAGAGAGTTTTTCATTTTGTTATTGCGATAAATAGCAGGGTTTACAGTAAATGGAGACTGTAATTTGTCATGTAAACAAATAATTATCTAGTTTGTATTACTGCTTGATCCTTCAGCATCAGCAGGAAGATTCTTTTAACTCTGTTCCTGTAGTTGAGCGTGGCTCAGGATACTGTGGTGTCCTGAACTCAACACAGTAAAGTCACAGTGCGCTAGCTAAGGCTGCTAACTAGCAGGTTAGCAGCCTTAGCTAGCGCACTAAGGCTGCTAATTAGCAGGTTAGCAGCCTTAGTGCGCTAGCTAAGGCTGCTAACCTGCTAGTTAGCAGCCTTAGCTA
>NW_006800734.1:89815-106151 GCF_000485575.1 Poecilia formosa | reverse complement strand
TTCAATGTTTCTGGCTGACATTGATTCAATGTTGTTTCAATGTCAGCGTTCAACGTTGATTCAATGTTTCTGGCTGACATTGATTCAATGTTGTTTCAATGTCAGCGTTCAACGTTGATTCAATGTTTCTGGCTGACATTGATTCAATGTTGTTTCAATCATTCTGTGCTATCTAGGTTTCTACCAAGACACGCATGTTTTTCGAAAGCAGCAGTTAGTTCAGTTAGTAAGTTAGTTGGTTTATTAGAAAAAAATAAAAACAACAATAATATTAATAAAAATGAAACAATAAAAAATGTCAAACTAAATGAAGCAGTCTCGTAATAAATGCTGTCTGGTCTTAAACCAAAGCTGAAATGTGATTACTCCTTTTCTAACATATTATTTCCCAGTTTGAAGTCAATGTAATGAACCGTAACTAAATCTGGAGCTGTTTCATAACCACCCTTTGAATCAAACACATATTCATAGTCATTTACCAATTCTTTAGACATTTTAAGGTGACCAAGTTTCAAATAAAAAGAAATCCTGTTTTGATAAGATAATAAGAGAGAAAAATATTGATTAGTCCATGATAAAGTTCAAGTCTGCTATAAACCTTAATTTCTCAAGTTTCAATAAGTTTACATTTTAATCCGTGAACAGCTAAGCAAAAGTTTCTAGAATTTCAACACATTAGATGTCACTTTATTTTGTTTACAATTGTACCTGTTAAGTAATTTCATTCATTCTATATACATATAATTTTACCACATGTGAAAATAGTGGATTGTGCAGGATTAGTTTAGTTTCAATCAGTTTTCCCTTAGCGTCATTTATTCCTTCCAGCCAGTATTTCCCCAAAGGCTGTCAAACAGTTCGCCTCCTTTCTTCTGCACCAGGTGTTCTGTCCTTGTTTTCAGTTTTTCCCTTTCTCCCACACTAAAACTTAAAGCAAACAGACTAACAACACATACTACTTTTTTACTTGCAATTTAATAAGTGAAATACAATTTAGTTAAAATTAACATGACTTGAAGTAGTTTAATTTGTAGTTTTATATTGGCAGCACTGGTATTGTCTAAATCAGGCTACATTTGTAATACTAAGTTATTCAAACATATAAGCAATACCAGTAAAATATGAATTTGAAAATCCCTAGAATGAATGTGTTTCTATTAAAAACTTTGATCTAAGAGGATGGAGGAGTTCTGAACCACCATGATTACCAGGTTTCATGTCAATTTAAAATTATATGTGTACATATATGTGTATAGAAAGATAGGTAGATAGGTAGAGCTATATGAAATAAAAACAGGACAATGCATTGTAATGTTCAATATTAACCATCAGATACCGTTCCCCCTGTTTTACAGTCGGGGAACGGTATGTGATGGGTAATATTGAGCATTAAAATGCATTGCCCTGTTCTTATTTCATATAGCACTAAGTATATATATATATATATCTGTGTGTGTGTATATGTATAATTAGACAGATATATTTATAATAATTATAATATATATATGCAGGGGTGAAAGTAAGGGGGTACGGTAGGGTACTGTACCCCTAAAAGATTTAGCTGGGGTACGCAGTACCTGCAAGAGAGGGGAGCGGCTGTCTGCTGTAAAAAAATGAATGGGTTCACTGTGCAGCCGTGAGTGCACCCACTGTGACTGATTCATTTTTCAAGAAAAATCTAAAACACGACTTAATCAGTTAATAAATAGCTTTTTTCTCATTTCATATTGTTTCTGAACTCTTCGTGCTTCACTAGAGCAGGGGCGCAATATGTCAATCGCTGAAGGTTTTGAGTCGATCTCGGCATTAGATGACAAACTGAACGCCGCCAGGACGCTGAGACCAGCACGTCCTCCTCTGACTGGCTTAAAACGTTCGTAACTTTATTAAAGAACAACAAAAAATCAATGAAACAATAATAATCTCAGTAATTATTGTTTCAACAAGGTGTTGCACAATTCTGTGCGTTTCGGTTCTATTATCAAAATAACTAGCAGAGCAGGAGTTTAAAATTAACTAATCAACCACCGCTGTGTTCAGGGAGCGCTTATTAATCGCAAGATAAATATCAAGCCTGCCAACCTAATACCGTAACAGACTGAATATTATGCTTTTAATGTAATCTCCGGTCGGCTTGTGGAGCTCAGGCGGTTGCCATAGCAATGGGTGTGCTTAAATGACAGAGAGAGACGGAGAATAAAAAGGTGCGAGTGGTTTAGAGTTGATCACCTGTTCAGGTTGTTTTACCTTTGTTTACCTTTGCCTTGGCATCACAGCCGCTGTAGTTTCTGAACGTTCAATAAACGACAAACTTGGACTGATAACCTCGTTCTTTGTGAGTATATGTCATTTACAACAAACATCAAACACGGTAAATATGTTTCATTAAGTATTTAACAAATGACTTCTACAGCGATAATTATGTGAAATTAAATTAATTGTCTAAAATAAAAAATAGTTTGGTGCTGTTGGGCTCAGAGTCTGAGAGGCTTTTCCCTTATCAAACAAATTATTATTTTTTTGCCTCTTATTTAGTGGAAATATTGATGTTGATGAGACTTTCTCCAAAATGATAACCTTTTTCAATCTTCATAGCTCCACTATTGAAAATGAGGCTCTAACATTCACAAATGACAATGAAATAAAATCCAGTCCAACATCTGGTTTGAGGTGATTCCTCTGGAACCTGTTGGAGGAAAAATATCCCAACTTCAGAAGATGAGCTTTAACTTAACTGAGCTCTGTGGTTCCTCCTGTCAGTATGAGAGTCAGGGTAAGGAGGCGCCATGTTAGGAAGAGAAGCGGAAACTGCAGGATCTTCAGCACAAACAGGTCATGATGCTAGGCTACTGATTATCACTGTCTGGACACAGGATCAATATAACCAGTTTAAAAGCTAAAATGAATGGTTATATGCCAGACATGGAAAACTGAGATGCACTCCATGCCATGATGTTCAGAATTAAGATCTCATGGCATCTCAAGGTGTCAACATTTCCAGTCAATAGGCTGAGGGAAATATAGCTTTATTTTGTAGCAATTCAAGAGCCTACCCAGCTTTAATCGCTTTGCAAAAAAATTAAACAGCACAGAAACTCCAAAGCACACAAAGAAGTTATATATATACTTTTGTCATAGTACCCCCAATAATTTAAAACTACTTTCATCCCTGCATATATGTGACATATATCTGTATTTATTATTATTATTATTGTTATTAGTATTATTACTATTAGTTTCCCGCAAAAACGTGAAGAAAGTGTGACAACTTTGCCGAAACATGTTGTTTGAGCTTTCACGGTGTCCGTGGTTCCCCAGGCAAGCGCGCCGAACAAGCGCGTGCTTTCTCAGTGCTCATAACGAGCACGCGCGCATTTTGCCGCCTGGGCGGTTCGGAGTGGCAAGAACATAGACATAAATACGTAGACGACTCATGGAGCGGGTCGGCCCGTTGCTGCGATACGTAACAGCGTCCGCCATATTGAATGTGGAATATGCGCCAGTAAGCTAATACAAGTGAATGGACCGAACTTTATAAAGTGCAGTTCTACAAAGTATTTTAAGTTAATACCTGCCACTGATACATTTTCTCACACACATTCTTTCTTTATTTGGCAATCAAAGAAATGACTAAAGACAGAGTTTCTAACTTTTGATGTGATTATTTAATTGTTTTGGGGCATTTCTGAATAAAGAGCACAATGTTTTTGTTTGATATAAATTATTCTGATCATTTTTGTATTGACATTGATGAACAGACACACTTTTACAGTGTTTTATTAAAGAACACATTTACATAATTCCATAATTCAATGTACATTTAACGTTTCAAGACAAGAAACAAATTATTGTATTTTAATTATTGTATTTATTGTTATACATTATTGAGAAATGACTTTTGATTTATAAATCATTGTCATTTCATTGTCAAACATTAAACTACATATTTTTCTTACTTTTTCCCAGAGAATAAATATTTATTACAGTATGTCAACTCTGCTATTGACAGCAAAGAGTTAAAATAATTCTAACAGAATAAATTGTTTTTATTTCATTACATAAGATGCATTAACACACTAATACTTCAGATTGAGATATTTAAAAATACACCAGTGAAAGAAATAAAACATTTATTTATTATACTGGGAACACTGGTCACAGGCAGGGCTTCAGTCTGCTGGTCACACTGGGAGAACTCCAATGACTTCTGAGACGTCCTGGTTCACAGGCTAAAACCAAGGATAAAAGAGAAATTATCCAAAAGTGTAATAGAAAATACATATATGTTTACTTAACTTTCAGAAAAAGACATTTTCATCATTTTCATCATCAAAGATGCCACGAGTTCTGACTCATGGCATCTTTATAGCTAAACACCGACATGGTGAAGCTGAGCTGGGAAACAGACTGAAGAACAGCAGCTCTAGCTCTGATCCTGACTGATATTTCCTCACAAAATCCTCTGGTTTTTAAAGAACTTCTCCTCTAACAGCGGTTTTTCATCAGCTCTCTCTCATTAGAAAACAGTATGAAAACGTTAGCTGCTAGGCTAACAGTCAGCGGTTATTTCGGGCTACATAGGAAATATTTTTCGGTTGTTTAGAAGCGAATTTCTGGCTGCAAAGTCAAGTAATTTTGATCTTTCCTCCTTACCTGTGAAAGGTAATGCCATTGAATCCAGTTTGTTTCGTAAAACGTTTGAAATAAGTCCACACAGCACAGGACTTAAGGAGGTCCGATCACCCTTCTGCCACATAGAAGATGGCGGTGACGTTAACGTACGACTCAGCGCTCCATGAAGCGTCTACGTATTAATGTCTATGGGCAAGAAGACGCAGGCGGGACCGTATCTGATGGGGAAACGCGGATTGACGTAACACCGGTAGCGTTTATTTCAGGTCCGGTAGGAACTTTTCTTTGCTCGAGGAAGGTTCCTACAGGTGAGCGATGGCCGAACAGACGCTTCTTATAGGTCTTTGTGACGGAGAGCTGGATCCCAGGAAATACCGCTCCACATTTCTGACAAACAAAGTCGGGGGCAAACCGGACTGGTCGTCGGCTGTCACCGGACAGTCACCCTGCTGTCGAATTTGTAGCGCCCCGCTAGCCCATGTGGTGCAAGTGTACTGCCCCCTCCAGGGTTCCCCCTTCCACAGAAACCTCCACCTGTTCGCCTGCTGCCAGCCTGGCTGCAGCGGGATGTCCGGTAGCTGGACGGCCCTCCGTTCCCAGTGTGCGGAGGCTCCCAACCAGTCCTCCACGCCACAGGTAGTTGTTCCGTCGGCCACAGATTGGTGTGAGTCCGCTGACGACTGGGGAATGGAGAGAGAGGAAGATGATTCTGGATGTAGAGGAGGCAATGATCATCAGCAACAGTCTGAAGATCTACAAACAGAAGGTAGGTGTTTCAAACTTTCAAAATCATCAGGCAGTTGCCATCCTTCATTCCGGGGGGAGTGGTGGTGGGGAGTTACTCTTATATTTCTCCATCTCAGCACAGAGCAGAAGTTCCCAAACTGTGGGGCGCGCTCCATAGGGGGGCGCCGTGTCATTGCAGGGGGGGGAGGGGCGCGGGAAGCCGTCTGGATGAAAAAAACAAAACATGAACACTGTATGCGCTGGGTTTTTACCTTAGAATGGCCAACTCTCTGTTATTCCTATGTCAATTTGGGAAGTGTGGGAGGCTTCCACACTTCCCATATTTGTGTCCTCTGTCACTTTTATCAGCAGTTAAAACTGTTTAATCCGTTGCTAACATGTTGTAACCTGTTTTTCCGAGCCGCATTAAACGCAACATGAGCGCTACAACTCTCGCCCTGGTTTTACACCTGTGAGGGAGACCTGCTGCTGCTGTGCGGAGCTACATAGGTTTGTGTTAGAATCACTGCAGCAAAACGCAAAGAACTTTTCACAGTTTTTCCCTCCAAACTAACCGACTGAGTTGAGTAAAGCTGTTGGATGCAGGTAATGTTAGCTAAAAGATGACTAGCTAATATCAATACAGAACCTTAAGCTTAACAAGTACCTTGTAGGCTACCGCCGATGTTGGTGTCTATTTTCAGCTACGTACATTCATTTTGCCCCCAAAAAAGTCGATGCCTGCCCCCCTCCCCCGCCCCCAGACATTAGGAATCTGGAAACCTGTCAGGTGTTGCAAACTGTCTAACTTTCACTCTGGTGTTTCAACAGTGAGTCCTACAGTCTGTTCCATGGATGTCAGCTCTGGTCTTCAACAACTCAGTCTGGTAGAATCTGAAGACATCCCCATCTTCTGTCCATTCTTCATCAGTGTGGTGGAGGAGTCAGAACTGTGTGAGGAGGATGATCAGCTGGAGCACGCTCAGGAACTTCTGAGGGAGTATGAGAGGAGGGAGGGCACAGCAGTGTGGGAGACAGAGGGAAAGGGAGGTGGTGGAGGAGAGAAGTATGAAAAGGCCGGAGCCAGACACGGAGATGCCGTTTTCTTCAGGTTCATGAAGGCAGTTTTGTTGTGTCCGCAGCAGATCCTGCGCTACTGTCGCCACAGTAAACCACTCTTCATCTGTAAGGCGCCGTCCAAAATGAGTCAGGAGGTTCCAGCATGCGGCTCCTGTGGAGAACCCAGGACCTTTGAGCTGCAGCTGATGCCTGCTCTGGTCAGTCTGCTGCAGAGGACAGACAGCAGCCGAGAGGATGAACTGGAATTTGGGACTGTGTTGGTTTATACTTGCACTAACAGCTGCTGGGCTGCAGGAACAAACTGCCCAGTGGAAGAGTTCTGCTTTGTACAGCCAGACCCAGATCAGCAGCTCTTTAAATGATGGAGCAGATTAAATAATCTAATCATCGCTTTATGCATTAAAAAAAGATGAAAGAAGTATACATAAATATCCATCCATTATCATACACGCTTATTGTCCCCAGTGGGGTCAGAAGGGGTGCTGGTGCCTATCAAGAGGCGGGGTCACCCTGGACCGGTCACCAGTCTGTCACAGATACATAAACATGGGAGGACTAACAGGCATTAAAGCCGATCCTGTTTTTGGTTTGTCTCAGCAGCAGCATTTAAAAAAAAAAAAATCAATCATAACCTGGTGCGTCTGAACAACGCTCGGTTTCCATCAATCACGTTTTTAGTGTAATAGAATAAAAGCTAAGGAAATATTGAGACACTCATTCTTCCATTGATATGTGTAACTCCATTTACATTTTTTCTGCAAATATCTTGTAGTAATCAGATTGGTTATGTTGATGCCAAGTGAGTGCCTGACAGGTTTACTTAAATCTGTCATATGTACATGATGCATTCATGTTGATATGCATTCTCCCCTTTGAAATAAATTCATATTTGTCTACAGTGTTGGCACAATTAGGCAAGTCTTATTACCTAAAGGGGTAGCATTATGTAAAATTGTCTTTTTAACTTTACATCATGTTGCATTTCCTCATCATAAACATACCTGGAGTGTTGCTTTCATTCTTTCATGCATGTTTGAGAAATTGCCGCCTTCCACACGCAACTCCTCCTCAGAGCTGTTGTTTCCAAGTTGAGCATTACAGAGCACCTTTTGTCTCAGCTCCTTCAAACTAGTGGCAACAATTAGAAAACACCTGGTGGAACATCTGCTGAGCTCATGATATGAACTATGAACTATCCAGTCCTCCAACAAATATTTGTAAATGTGTATTAGTGGAATGACGATATGCTGAAGACGGAAAGTTGCCTAAAATGATTTTGTCAAGATACCCAGTTGCACACAAATGGATGGATTAGATAGAATGCATAGAATAATAACAGAAATAAGATATGCATATGTTCCATCACTAAAAAGCACATGGTGATTATTTATACAAGATGTTTTTAGTGGCAAGCAAACCTCATCATAGATTCCATTTGTAAACATTTTAACCCATACCTGGAGTGAACAGAGTCAGGAGTATGGCTTCTCTCTGAGTTTTCAATAGTAGGTTTGAGGAGACACACACCCGTCACCCCATTTACACTCCGACTTCCTACGAAGGGAAATACAGTAACTGCCAAAACAGGAAAGGAGCAGCAAAGTGCAAAAAAGTTCTTTGCAAAAGCCAAATAATTCTTTTTTTAAGAAAATTGGAGTGCATGTCAAAATCATACAGTTGATATTTTGGACCAGGGTTTAGTCTCCACAAAGCCTGTCAGTTTTGAAAAGGTTGCATAGAAAAACACAGGAAAGTGTGGAGACAAGTTTATCTAATTATTCTCAGTTAAGTATTCTTTATTTTTACTTCAACCTCACAATATATTTCAGCATCTTCAAAGGTCACACCACAGGAATTCAGGATGAACATCATTAACAAAGCGAGAAAAATAAAACAGCCTTTAAAACGTTGCCATGGCAAAGCATTCCTGGATCAGATCCAGGTATCAAAAATAACTGTTTAAGCTTACTGGCCCTGTCAAAATTCAAGAAAAGTGTTCTTTTTTGCAACTTTGAAGTTGGCATTAAAGTTGTAATATGACTTTAAAATCAGATTACAGTTACTTTTTCTCCAAATCAGTCACAAATAAAATCTTTGGTTTGACTGTGAGGTACAAGCTGCTTTTTTTTCTAAAATTCCTGAGAAACATAAGAACAGAACTCCAAATAAAATAAGCTACAGATTCCTCAAAGGCTACCGACTGTTTTCAGGCACTTAAAGATCAGTTTGGGAGAACTTTGTGCAAACGGGACCATCTGATGAAGAAGGAACTGTCTTCTGAAACTACTGAGGGTCTCCATGGAAGGACCCAGGGGGGGTCCTAGAACTGTGCTCCCAGTTGTACTGCTGGAACTGGTCATGCTGGTCAGTCTGCACACAGCTGCTCAATGCACCAATGTCTCTGTCGATAATCTCATTCACTGAAAGACGAAAAACATTGTCAAAAGCCGAGACAAATTTAGAGATTATTTCTGAGGGATGATAGCTGGTTGGTCTACTAAGTTAACATAAAAAATATACAAACACATGGTGTAAAACCTCATATAGCTGGAAGCTCCAGAAAAAGGTTTGAGCTGTTTATCAGTTGGAATGTTTTACATGCATCCCTGCTCCAGCACACCCGATTAAAATGTACATCAGCAATGCTGATGTATAATCTGTCTATATCTATTTATGTTACAGTAATTCTGACATTGAAAGCTCCCACCATGCCTCAGTGAATACTTGAGTTGCGTCCCAAAACAGAGACATGCAGCTGCTGAGATTCATAGTCCAACTGAATGGCAGCTGGGAATCGGGCTTTCAGACAAAGGTCAGGAGGACAGCTGGTGCCAACCAGCACCGCAAAACAGAACCCATCAGCATCATGCACAGCAAACACAGCTAATTTTAGCTCAGATCACTCAGAAATAACCGGGAATACACATGCTTCAGGGAGCAGGCAGGAATAAATTAGGTAACAGAAATATAAAACTTGCCATTTCTGAAATCCAATCTGAGCTCATTAGCCTACTTTAACATTTTTTTCTTACAGCAAGTGGATTGAAGTTTGACAAAATAAAATAATCTGTTCATGAGGAGAAAGATTTAAAAAAATGATGTCATTAAAAAAAAACATTTCTAAGAAAACACAGCAAACGAATGGATGGATGAACAATGGAGTAAGTGGAGGAGCTACTTCCTCATTTTTAAATGTTTAAGTTTCTTCTCCCTCATTTTTCTGATGCAAGAAAATAAGATCACACTACGCAGTCCGAACCTCCTTCACCTCAGAGATCACTCAATCCAAATTACCACATAAAACTCAGTTTGTCTCAATGTCACCTTTTTAGTTGGAAAGTTTTCAGCAATGACAGGAAAGGTAAAATAATGTAAATCTTAGCTTTTTAAGAGCTAAACATCTCAAAGTCAACATAAATCTGATTGTAAAAACATTTACTGTTTGGTAAGGAAAGGCTGCAGTTCACAGGATTACAGGCAGGTTCTGATCCTAACCCTAGAAACCAAGGGTGTGTTTCTGAATTAAATCTAGCTGGTAACTCATGTAATAATGGGCTTATTAGCCAACAAATTAAAAAAGAAAAAATATACAGAAGCTCAAACTCTCCTATACTTCAAAAAGTATTTTATTTTTTTTGGTGGGATTTTGGGGGGTTGGCTGGAAGTATAGATTGCATTTTAAGAACACATAGTTTTGATGCAGATGGAGTTTGGTTCTAGGACAGTCAGTTTGTGTTGCTTCTAATTAGAACCAGACTGGTCTAGTTAAAGCTGTTAACATACAGCAAGCTGTTGAGGAAATGCCATGAACTGTGGTTTGGGAACAGTTCATGGCATTTCCTGAATGCCCCCCTAACTGTAATTTATATAGAAGAGAAATTGTTGTACATGGTCAAACTAGTGAAAATCTGATCATGTAAACTTTTACATAGCTTGACAATAAATATTCTAGAGCAGGGTCTCAAACTCAATTTACCCAGGGGCCGCTGGAGGCAGAGTCTGGGTGAGGCTGGGCCACATAAAGGATTCCACAAAAAAAACAATTAAAAAATATCCTCAAATGTCATCAACATTTAATTATTTCTCCGATACATGAACTGCATATGGAGGACCAAAACCGACATAATAAGAAATAAAAGCATAAATATATTTAGTTTTTCCTTACACGAGTTTCCATCAAGTAATGTATATTTTCTTTTTTATTTCCCCTAAACATGCGTTTTTGTCAAGAAAAATAGATATTTTGCTTTGTCTTTTTTTACTTCTCCCTTTTCTGCTTGCTGTATTTCTGCTCGCTGAATTTCTGCTGCATCGTCATGTTAATGAGGAGAGCTGCCTTCTACGTCTACTATTGGTCAATAGAGCTTTAGAACCAACGTCACTGCGTCAGACGTTTTGGGGCGTTTAGGTGCAGTCGCTCGGTGCCATCTATGCAGGCCACAGACCAAAACAAACTTTATCCCGGTGGTTTTATTGTGTTACCAGTGAAGTTAGTTTCGAGTTGGATGTTGGATTTTCCAATATCTGCCAAGCAAGCGGCGTTTAACTCAAGGTTGATCCGATTTATGAACGCTAATTTCAGCCAGCCGTTCTCTAGTTCTCTCCTCAAGCGCTCGGAGGTTCACTTCACTGCAGTCGGTAACGCAATAAAATCACCGGGATAAAGTTTGTTTTGGTCTGTGACCATGGCCTGCAAAGATGGCACCGAGCGACTACACCTAAATGCCCCACAACGTCTGATGCAGTGACATGACGTTGGTTCCAAAGCTCTATTGGCCAATAGTAGAGGAACTGGGCATAGAAGGCAGCTCTCCTCATTAACATAACGATGCAGCAGAAAAACAGCAAATGGAAATACAGCAAGCAGAAATACAGCGAGCAGAAAAGGGAGAAGCAAAAACAGACAAAGCAAAATATCTATTTTTCTTGACAAAAACGCATGTTTAGGGGAAATAAAGAAAATATATACATTACTTGACAGAAACTCATGTAAGGATGGTCCTCCATAGAACTGCAGGCTTTGGCTTTGACAAAGACATGATGAGGGTGTGACAAAATTTAGTTTATTCCACTTGGCGTCGCTCTTGTTCTACGTTTCATAGAAGTCTTTAACCAGCTAGCAACGTATGGAGAACGTCTTGACGCGTGACATAATTACCGCTTCTACTTGTCACAACAGTGCGGCAGATGACGAGCAGCCCGGTAGCAGTCGTCTTTCTCTGCGTTTGATCGTGGCATTTGTTAATGGTAGAAAGTACCGGAATGGCGACTGCAAAAAAAGGCAACTGGTACCGGACTGTTCCATCATCCGTCGCACTATTGTTACAAGCGTAGTGTGCATGAAGTCAGTATAGCTTAGCCTAGCACAGAATGTCAGCCATGACGCGGAACGGTGGGCGGAACTTCCTTCAGAGGTCCGCTCACCCTGTGGGCTGCACTAATTTATACTTTCATGTCACAGTGGGGGCCACAAGACATCATCCTGCGGGCCGCGAGAATGAGACCCCTGTTCTAGAGGTTGCCAGTGCTTTAATTTGCTTCTTACCGTCATCCAGAGTGATTTCCTGGAAGCCCAGGGATCCTAGAATAGGCTGCTCCTCCGGCTCTTCCTTGACATTCAGCTCTTCTCCTGGGTTGTGCAGCAGGAACTCTTTGTGAGCGTCCAGAGAGCTTTTCAAAGAACTCTTGGAACTTTCAGATTGTTTCCTTGGAGGACCACCAGCAGAGGCATGAGGAGAGAGGTTTAGAGTTTGGATGGGGGGAGAAGGTGCCTGTGCATCAATTGTGCCCATCTGCACTGACATCAAACCTAGATTTGGAGGTGCAGTCATGATCTGACATGGTGCTGAAGACACCTGAGGAAACAATGATGCTTCAAGGGAAAGCGTGAAAGCAGGAGGATGGTGTAGATGAGAGGAGTTTTGGGAAGGAAGACCATGCAGTGGGACACTGCATGGATCATAAGCTGCATCTGGCCTGAGCACGGCATCATGGGAAGGTGACAGACTGGGATCTGGACAGAAGATGTGCTCGGACCCCCAAAGCTCCTGTTTAACTGCAGGAGCAGCTCGATGGGAACCTCTGGTTCCAGGCAGGTACGTGAAGCTCTGCATCAGGCTTCTTCTCCTCTTCCCATTTGACACATAGAACTGGACTTGGACAGGAGATACTGTCCTCTTAACATAAGGGGGGATCTCCACCATGATCCTTGACTATAACAAAAACAAATAAATATCAGATCCAAATTCAGGAGTCTCAATCATGTTATACTGTGTTGAAGTCACTGTTCAACTGTAATCAAAATAGTTCACTAGTTAATAAATGTAGCACACAAAGTACACACAACCTGCTGATTGTTACAATGTACATTGCTGTTTATGTATTGCTGATGGCAATGTATAAACCTGCTGATACATTGCAATCAGCAGGTTTATACAAAATACATTTCATATATGCTACAAATTTAAACCTTTATATTTGCTATAAATATCAATAAATATTCCGACTAATACAGCCATCCAAATAAACTGCTTTGTACTTACTTCACTACTTTTGTCACACAGAACTCTGGCATCTACTTCCCATTGTGTTCTTCCATCTAAAAGTTCAATGCATTTACAATGCTGATTAATGTTAGTGAAAAGAGACATGATGAAAACACACTTGTTGATGAACATAAAAGGACCTTACCAGGCCCCTTTTCAACGAAAACAACTCTAGGTTGTGCAGACATGTTTGTTCCGGTGATAAGCAGCTCTTCTCCTCCGTCCACAAAGCAGCTGGTAGGAGAGAAACTTTCCACCTGAGGAAGTTCCTGACCCGATCGCTGGGCTGGAAAACAGCTCAGTTTAAGATTTCAGACACTCCTGTTCATCCTCATCCTTTCATCGGTGGTAAAAATAGCAGCTCTATTTTCTCAAAAAGTAAACTGTCAGCCAGCACTACTTTTGAACATCTGTGGAAATATGTAATTTATAATATCTTCTGGTGTTAATTATAATAAGGAATTCTTTACTTATTATGCAAAGTATAGCATAGTATGTTGTTTAATACCAAACCAAAATGTTCATGTGCAGCTGAAAGCCAATATTTATATGTATTGTATAAACAAATACTGTACATACTGTATTGACTGTATACCGCACATTGGTCCTGTGGGCTCTTAGTCCTCTATAAATAAAGTTGGTTGGGTAAATAACTTTGTCTCTCACTGTCTGAGATTAAATTACACATCACTTGTCTTGTTTTAGCTGACTGCAGCTCAGATAAAACAGTCAAGCAATTATTTGTACTTGCTAAATGCAAAACAAATGAGAGTTTGTTAGATATTTTTATCATATACATTTCCTGGCACCATCTTGACTGGGGGAAGTGTACACGCATTCTAAAATGCATTTATCTCTAGATCACAACTCTTTCCTTCCAGAAAAAGCATGATGACAGGACACTCTGATGCTGTATACTTGCAACTATTTGCTTGAATATGTAGATGTGCTCTCGTTAAAAATGTGAAGTTGAAGTAGACTCATGGGGGTAACCTGTTCTCTTCAGGTTATCTAGCCTGATTTCATTATTTTTTCCATATCACCCAAAAAACAGTAGGTATGCTGTAAAATAAATGTCGGCCCATTTAACCCGGTAGTTGTTAAGAATCAGTCAAAGCCATCATGGTATTTCCTAAACTATTCACTGCATGAAAATCTTGAACAATGTAAACTTCTCGATTTGAAGAAAGCATAAAAAAAATCTCTCGCTCATCTGGTGTTTAGTAAAAGTAAATAATGTTGGTCATTATAACTCATGTAAAACAAGAAAGTTTAATTTGGTTGAATAGTTGATTGTGTACACAGCTTATCTAAATATCTGGTTTCAAATGCAGCTGTAGAACACTCACAGCACTCCACAGGAACAGATGCTGTTTGCAGCCAGAGCATTTGTCCGTCCTGCTGAGGCACGGCGACTCGAAATACAACTCGGACTCTAGTGTTCTTCCGTCCAATATCCGTCTCGCCTTTCTTCAGCTCAATGTCAGCATTCCGCAGCTTCAGGATGCCAGCACAGTCAATGCTGTGTAAAAAAAGAGAAATAAAGTATGTTATTTCTAAATCTAAAGTAATTTTCTAACTTCAATTCATCCACCGACTTATAGCAGAAAAAAAGAAAACTTTTTGGAGTTGTATTTTGAGCTCTTCCAGAATCCAAACAAGAACATTTGGGTATTGCAAACAGAGGTTGCAAAAGCCTTTTTTTATGTCCATCACCACCTGCTGTGGCGTAGCAGGTGGTGATATTATATAAATATGTAATAAATTATATAATAAATTAAGCGTCTCATTCTCACATTTAGCTTACACAGACCTAACATTGGACTTAATTTACTTGATTTACTTGTTTCAAAATATTGTTTTTAACTTGCATTGTTTCAAAATGAGCTTCATGTAGCACTGAGGATTAAATATAATTTCTTAATATAGTATAGTTAATTATTTTTATGTCTTTCATACTCCTGCTAATTGATATGCATTACTGGATTGGACAGCGCCTATTAGTCGCTATATGATTTATTGAGTTATGTCCAGAAAACCATTTTATCCCAATGCAGGACGAGCAGAAATCTGTCAAAAATATTCGTAGCGTCATCATTTGTTATCAGATATAGCTATTAAATACGACTTAAAGTAAAGAGGAGAAAATTGATGTTTGATAAATTCTCCGTGATGCAAATCTATAAATGGTTTTGTTTCTGTTAGTTCTGTCAAGATGCAAAAGAAGGGGCAAATTTCTCTTATATTGGTCAGTCGTTTTATTTTAAATATGCTGTCGGAGGTAGTTTGATGATTAGTTCAGAGTTTGTCGCTTGTTCAACTTTTATGAAGTACAGCGGCTGCAGACAGTGCGCCACAATAAAGCTGGTAAACAGGTGAAGAACCAAACACCACTTATATTCTGCCTTTTCTCGCTGTATATCGGCTTTACACGGACCCGTTGCCATGGCAACCGACAGACAACAGCTCAACGAGCAGATAGAGCAGAGATTACCGATCAGGGGAATCAACACCAAAAAACAAACATTTCCCACACATAAAAAGTAGCAAAAACACCAAAACAGAACATTCAGTCTGTTGCATTATGCTGTCAGGGTTGATGTCTATATTGTGATTATCAATACGTTTTCGCCTGAGCACAGCGGTGGTTGATAAACTCATTTTAAAACCTGCTCTACTGATGACTTGGTGGGCGGGTTGACCTGTTTTATTGCTAACGGAACCAAAGCACACCAAACTTCGCAGCACATGTTAAGGTGATCAAAGTCAGTAGAAGGCTAGCAACAGTTAGGCTAGCATAACTGACCCACTGCTCACTTGTTCAATGTTTTCTTTAAGTTAAAACTTTTTCCTCACCTGTTAAACCTGAAGTCCTTGTTATCCAATTCAAAAGGTTGAATTAACCGCTAAATATTGCGTCCATTTTTCAGATTCTTCGCGTGACTGTGGTATTTTCCTGACCACCCATAATGTTGACTCAATGGACAGCAATGGCGCATGTGTGGCCCACGATAAGTCATGTAATGTCCAGTAATTTATATCCTTCCATATCAATGCTGCTGCCTCGCGCTTTGTTCTTCCCTCGCACTTCCCGCTACTCAGCAGTAGGTGTCAGGTTACATTGTGTTGCATTCAATGTTGTCGGAAAAAAGAGATTCATGCGCTTAATGCCAGATTTCCCATAACTATTTATTGAATTCATAGTCGCCAGCTGGGGTGGCAACAGGGGTGGCAAGGCTCTCATTTGGGGTTGCAACTGCCACCCCATGCCCCCCCAGTAGATCCGCCCCTGGGTTTACAACAGATATAATTAACAGCATGCCTTGCACCTTGCACCTTGAGTGCAAGGTTTC
>NW_006800734.1:83935-89101 GCF_000485575.1 Poecilia formosa | reverse complement strand
CTGATAAATAACTGGCAAACAATGATTTTTGCACAGATGGCAGGAAAATAGAATATATTATTAATGTGTTTTAGGGATTTTGTTAAAGGCCTATTTTTCAGAAATGGTTAGTTCTATAACAAAAGCTCAACATGCTCCAAAACTGATTTGAACAGGCTATATGTTTTCAGATTCCATTTGGAAGTGTACCAAATAATAGATGCAACATAAAAACAGAGTTAAAGAAAGTTCCTATTTGGTCAGTGAGCTGAAAATGACATTTGTGGTGCTCCAAAGGTTTTCTGGAAGTTGGATTGGTGAAAACATGAAGCCGAACTGTGTTCATTTGCAACTAGGTCTAGTGTTCAAATAAAGATGATGGTGAGTGCCACACACTTCTTTGAGAATTTTACACTGGTTGATGTGTCTTTATCTAAGAAACCTGAAGCGAACACATCTCATAGTGACAATATTCAATAGGTGTTTTATGAGTTTATTTAATAGATATTTTCAGAGGAAAATGAAAGATGGAACCCTGCAATTTTTTTAAGCAGGCAAACTTTCAGCTGAAGAAGATGGAGCTCAGTGCAGTTAGTCACTTTTCTCTCACACCAATATTGTTTAAAGCAAAAATAAATAATTTTTTGGCTTTAAAATATTCAGTATATTAAAAAATATTCTTTAAATTATTAAATGATACTATCTTACTATACTATGAATGTAGAGGAAGCCAGGGAGTCAAAATATTCTTTATCACAATTAAGGACATAAAATGTAAATTTACTGCTCCATGTCCCGTTTTGGTACCAAAATAGATTTTTAAATACTTCCGGTTATGGCGGCCAGGTGGAAGGACGTGCTTTCACCGCTCTGCTGGTCTTGTCAAAGAGTTTACTTAAAATACTTTCCTTTCAAAACGAACTAAACGGCCAGTGAGCGCGGGTGATCGGAATAATGCCTAAAGCAGCAAAAGCTTCCAAAGAAGTAAGTGAAAAAGCAAAACAACATAAACTGATGGATTATCATCTGAGAGGTGAAATGCTGAAAGCTAATGCTAGCTCACGCTCAGCTCCAAAGGCCGCTGCAGACAGAGAAGAGAACCCGAAGTCTCAAAGCAGCAAGGTGGATGAAATACTGTCTGTGGTTAATTCAATCCAAAAGGACTTCTCCTCTAGATTTGACGAAGTTCTGGACTCCATCGACAGTGTACGCAAAGAGATAAACGACTGTGCTCAGCGAATTACAGAAACCGAAACACGCATTTCTGATGCGGAGAATGAGACAGAAACGCTACGAGCTAAGGTGGATATGCTAGAGTCCAGGAAGAAAGACTTGGAAGATAAAGTTATAGATCTGGAGTCCAGGTCGAGACAAAACAACCTGAGGCTGGTCAACCTGCCGGAGGGAGCTGAAGGACAGAATCCATGTGAGTTCCTGGAAAAGTGGCTGCCGGAGACGAAGCTGGAGCGGTGACCGTGGAAAGAGCGCATCGAATTGGACCCCAGAGGGACAGCACCGCAACACCACGCACTTTAATAATGAGATTTCTCAACTACAAGGATAAACAGCTTATTCCTCTCGCATCAAGGGCTAATACTGACATTCGCTACCAGAATCATCAAGTCCGGTTCTACTCAGACACCACAGCGGGTCTGCTCCAGCTTCGGAAGCAATTTGACCCGATACGAACGGAGCTGCGTAAACTGGGATTGCGCCACGGGGTGGCTCACCCAGCCAAGCTGCTGGTGACTTATCCGGACCGAACTCATGCTTTCAAAACAGCGGCGGCTGCACGTGAGTTTCTAAAGAACATCCAGAAGAAAACCGACAGGTAACAAACCGGGAGGTAACAAAGGGCTGAACACCCATAAGGTTCTTAAATTAACAATTTGTGAATTCGTTTAACCTTGCTGTTGCACCTGAGTGAAGTTGCCCCCCCCCACACCTTTTTCAAATCAGACAAAATTGGTGTCAAACGTTTGTGCTACGTTTGTGCTGGAAACATTTCTTTATATCTTTAAAATGATAGCGGCACAAACGAAAATTTTTGCTGCACAAACCAGCACAAACATAGCACAAACCTTTGACACCAATGTTGTCTGATTTGAAGAAGGTGGGGGGGCCAACTTCACTCAGGTCAAAAAGGGTGTCAATCAACTTGGCTACGTTTGTGTTGGTTTGTGCAGCAAATATTTTCGTTTGTGCTGCTTTGGCTTTGAAGATATTAATGAAAGTGTAAAGGTCAAAAGGTCAACCAGCCCCCCCACTTTTACGAAATCAAACAAAATTGGTGTTAAACATTAGTGCTATGTTTGTGCTGGTTTGTGCTGCAAAAATTTTCGTTTGTGCCGCTGTCATTTTAAAGATATAAAGAAAGTTGGATTTCATAAAAGTGGGGGGGCTGGTTGACCTTTTGACCTTTACACTTTCATTAATATCTTCAAAGCCAAAGCAGCACAAACAAAAATTTTTGCTGCACAAATCAACACAAACGTAGCCGAGTTGATTGACACCCATTTTGTCTGATTTGAAGAAGGTGGGGGGTTGGTTGACCTTGGATGACCTCTGGAAACATTTCTTTATATCTTTAAAATGATAGCGGCACAAACGAAAATTTTTGCTGGAAACATTTCTTTATATCTTTAAAATGATAGCGGCACAAACGAAAATTTTTGCTGCACAAACCAGCACAAACGTAGCACAAACGTTTGACACCAATTTTGTCTGATTTGAAGAAGGTGGGGGGCCAACTTCACTCAGGTTGCTGTTGCCTATATCGGTCAGTTGTATTGATAGTGGAACAGCAGTGGATCATTATGAATACATTTAGTTCTGCTTAGGCATGGCAAGAGTAAGCGTGCACATGCCAGTTGATGTGCATTTTCATAAGTTCAAACCCGTGTGCAAACATGTGGAAGGTTAAATTGTTATATATAGTGAACAGCAGCGGTGGTAAAAACTTTTGTTTTGGTTATTGAGTGGTTAGACTGCTCCTCACTGCGTGTTGGTCGGTCACACGCGATATCGGGAGGTGTACCTCCTTGGAGGTCGGTCGTGGTGCGGGAGTTCAGGTTTAGGGGATATGTTTCTTACATGTCGAAAGCTTTAAATCTTAAAATGATTAACTGCAGGGGCCTACAACGCTTAAAAAAGGTCTGCATGATTTGGATTCCAGAATAGTATTTCTACAGGAGACTCATCTTATGGAAGAGGATGAGGGGCTGGTCAGGAGGTGGCGGCGGGGTAATGTATTCACTTCAGCATTTTCTTCTGGAGTAAGAGTAGCAGTGGTGGGAAGTAACGAAGTACAAGTACTTTGTTACTGTACTTAAGTACATTTTTTGTGTATCTGTACTTTACTTAAATAGATTTAATAATGGGTACTTTCTACTTTTACTCCACTACATTTTACAGTAAGTATCTGTACTTTCTACTTCACTACATTTCTACAAAACTGTCGCGTTACTCGTTACATCCAAGTTGCATTTCGTTTTTTTCCGTTAAAATGTGAAGTTCAGGGTCTTAAGGTGGCGCCGTAAAATCCAAGCATAACGTGACTTAGTGTCTGTTGTCACCCATCGCCTCCACCTTTACTCGCACGCGGAGCTCCAGACATGCGCAGTGGTTTCCTCTGATCGTCAGTAATATAATAGCGCTGCATAGATCATAAGATATGGCGACATGTAATATCAGCAACGCTTCGCTTTCACAGACGGTGGGGACTTCGTCCAACTTTTAGCGTCACTTGGAATGAAAGCTTAAAGAAAGGTAAGATCTGTGGACGTGATGCTAGCAAAGCTAGCTGTAGTGACACATGTTGCATCTGCGATGAAAAAAAAGTTGTCACTCATGCGCTGAATTATTGTGTGGAGGTGTTGACCGACATGTCGCATTTATGGGACAACGCTGTGACCGAAGTGATATGACATTCAGGAACGATCCGATTCTTCTGGACGGATATTTACTGATTAAATTTATTTCAGCTCCAAGTATTTAATATCTATGTTTTATGTGAATGTAGATCTTTCAGATCAATTTGAGAAGCAATTTTGATCGGTAAAACTTAATTTTTTTGTGTCACGTAGAGCAGGGTGCTGGTCTTGACTTGGTCTTGGATAGGTGGTCTTGACTACAACTCTGCTACTGGCTCCTTGGTTGCATGTCCTCCCCCACCCACCTTCTTTCCAACCCCTTTCTGTTGGATTTCTTTCAAAATAAAAGCCACTAGGGGCAAAAAAAAAAGTGAAGTTCATGCTATGTTAGGACAGGAGACAAGATGTTTCCATCCCTGAAATTATGATGCATAGAATCACATATCCAAGTCTAAACTAAGCTACAGAGTAAACACAATAAAAACATGCTTTATCTGTGGCACTGTTCATTAAAGTGGCACATTTCTAATGTATTAAAATTAAATACGATCGGTCACTTAATGATATTGTCTTAGGGATTAGGTAATGCATTCAGCAAGTACTTTTAATACTTAAGTATTTTTAAAAGCCAGTACTTTACTTTTACTCAAGTACAAATGTTGATGTGGTATTTTTACTTTTACTTGGGTATATTTTTGTCTGTGTATTTGTACTTAAATACATTTTTTGAGTACTTTCTCCACCACTGAAGAGGAGTTATGACTCTTATCCATGAATCTGTCCCATTTGATGGGACAGACAACATGTTATCAAGGATAAGAAGGTAGATATTTGATAGTTCAGGGCTCCTTACTATTGGAAAAAATTAACCTGGTTAATGTCTACTGTCCTAACACAAACGACTCGGTTTTTTCAGGACTTGTTCTTCTTACTTTCATCGCTGCAGGGGCGCTTTGTGATCGCAGGGGATTTTAATTGCACCCTTATTCCAGAAATGGATAGATCCACTGGGTCAGATCTGACACATAGTAATTGTAGAACAACTATACAGATGTTTATGAAAGCTCTTAGACTGGTAGACATTTTTAGGGAACTCCATCAACAAACTAGAGCCTACTCATGTTATTCAGCAACATTTCAGACCTACTCTCGAATAGATTATTTTTTAATTTCATCAGAACTAATATCTAAAATTCAAAACTTTATGTATGATAGCATAGTGATCTCAGATCACGCAGCATGCTGTCAGAGCTACTGTGATGAAATCCTCACCTAGAGGGCGCTTTCAGCAGGGCCATGCAGAGACCACTAAAGG
>NW_006800734.1:63085-79466 GCF_000485575.1 Poecilia formosa | reverse complement strand
GCCTTCATATGTTTTCAGTCTGTTAAAGATAGTATTACCAATAGCAGTACAATTCGCACAATGCCTGTTTTGTTTAGTTTCCTTCTTGGAAAAAGTTATTAAAAACAAGTTTTTGTCTAAATTAAGGTGAATTCATGGTTCCTTTTTCCACATAATGTAACCGGTAGTGTTTATGATAAAAAAATAAATAAAAAAATAATTATGTGATCGGTATATCGGCCATCATGGGTGATCGGTATCAGTATCGGCAGGAAAAAACCTGATCTGCACATCTCTACTTTAAAGCATTTATTAGAGGTCATATTATTAGCTATACAGGCAAAAAGTCCAAGGAAGCCAAGACTAAAAGGCAGCTTCTAGAAAATAAAATAAAGGACATTCAAGAGAGGGTTTTTCAAACAAATGATGCTGAGTTGAAAAAACAACTGCTGATCCTCAGAACAGAGTATGACAAAATGTCCAGTTTCAGAGCTGCATCCAGTCTCTTAAGATTGAAACAAAACTTTTACGAACAGAGGGACAAAGCTGGAAAACTTCTAGCTTGGCAGATTAAAAAGCTTGAAGGAACAAGATCGATCACATCAATTGAAACACGGGATAAAACTCTTAATAGATCCAAGAGATATTAATAATGCTTTTAAAGATTACTATCAGAAACTATATGATACTCAAGGAAATTTAGACCAAGTGGAATTAGTTAAGTTTTTGAGTGGGCTACATATCCCTGTCATTGCAGATGACTGTAGAGTAGACTTAAATATAGAAATAAATAAAGAGGAATTAGCACAGGCTATTGATGGAATGAGATCTGGTAAACAAGCAGGACCTGATGGTACTCCCATCGACCTTCATAAAAAATTTAAGGATACATTGCCATCTCCCCTTCTAGATACGTTTATGGAGTCATTTAAAAAAGGCACCCTGCCTCCCTCTTTGAATCAGGCCCTAATTATTCTGCTGCCAAAACCGGGAAGCCCCCAAATAAGTGTGAAAACCTGAGACCCATCAGTTTACTCAACTCTGATCTCAAAATCATCTCTAAACTACTGGCAATACGGTTGCAAAGAGTTCTACCAGGCATAATAAATAAGGATCAGAATGGGAGGCAAGGATATCACAATATTCGAAGGGTCCTGAATATTATTTGGTTTAAAAAGAACGCTAATGATACAGCTCTTCTTACATTGGATGCGGAGAAGGCTTTTGATAGGGTCGAATGGCCCTATCTTTTTAACATATTGGAGAGGTTAAATTGTGGAAGTAAGTTTATTAAATGGGTTAAAATATTATATAATAATCCAACTGCAGAAATAGTATCAAACAAAATATTTTCAAGGGCAATTCAAATCAGGAAAAGTTGTCAGGGATGTCCTCTCTCTGCTTTACTATTCACCCTGGCAATTGAGCCATTGGCATCAACTATTCGCCTACATCCACGAATCTCCGGGATAACAGTAGGTCCCACAGAGCACAAAATCTCTCTATTCGCTGACGATGTTATTTTATTTCTAACGGATCTGAAAAAGTTAATACCTGTTGTGATGGAAGTGATCCAGGAATTTGGGAGAATCTCAGGTTACAAAGTAAATAATACAAAATCTTCTATTCTGGTATTAAATGTAGATGAAAGGACTAATCCCATCAGAGAAGCTAAGCAATTTAAGGTAGTGGAACATTTTGAATATTTAGGTGTTCAGATTTTCCCAGCACTACAGGAGGTGGTCAAATCCAATTACGAACACCTAATGAAAACAGTAGCTGCCTCAATTGACAACTGTACGTCCCTGCTTATATCCATATTGGGAAGAGTTAATATCCTGAAAATGAGTATACTGCCAAAGCTATTAACCTCTTTCAAAGCATTCCCCTGCCGCCGCCTCCTGAATTATACACTTGGCTGAAAAAAAACTATTTTAGGCTTTATGGGGAACAATGGAAGGTCTAGGCTACGCCTCTTTTGCTTTATTTACCATTTGATAGAGGGGGGTTAAAATGCCCTAACTTCAAACTTTACTATTGGGCCACACAACTAAGAACTATCATGTTCTATTTTGCAGATAAAGATAATCCTCACTGGGTAGAAATGGAGTCCCATAACTTAAGTTTGGCTCTTCCATTATTCATATATTCTGACACTTTAAAGAAGTTACAGAAATATACTACAAATCCCATTCTGAAAAGCATGATTAAAATCTGGCAGGATGTTAGAAAATACCTAGCAGAGCCAAACAGCATATCTCAATTTAGTCCAATATGGGGTAATCAGCTGTTTGCTCCAGGTAGGGCAGATGGAACATTTAAACTTTGTCCATCGCAAGGCTTAAAAAGCATTGGCGACCTTTACTCATCAAATTCTGATGTATTTTTGTCATTTGGAGAGGTACAAATCAAAAGCATTATTTTAAATTTCTTCAGTTGAGAAGCTTTGTTAAAGCAAATTGCAGTAATCTTAACAAGCCTCCCTTTACATTGCTTGAAAAATTAATGACTCAGAATAGATCAAGAAAGGGCATAATTTCAGACTTTTACAATGTGCTGATCTCTAACTCATTGGAGAACTCAAAAAAATAAGCTTATAAACTGGAATTTGGACTTATCATCAAATATCAGTGAACAGGATTGGGAAAGGGCTTGCATTAAAACTCACACAATGTCCATAAACAGCCGTCTTAGAAATCTACAGTTTTAATGGCTAATGCGTGTTTGTTACGCCCATGCATTTAAATAAATACAACTAGGCCTGTCACGATAAATTTTGCTGAGCGATTAATTGTCTAAAAAATTGTGATAAACGATAATATTGTTTCAAGACCTTTTGATACTGATTTAATGGAAATGACTAATAAAGCATGCAATTTCCTGCCATAGATAGATGCACTTTATTTTCAAAAGAATACATAACACTGGAACTAATAAACTAAATAAGCAAAACAACCAAAAACAAAAATAAAATGGATTCTCAGTCTCCATTAATAAAAAACGTACTTGAATAAAAACTAAACAACATAAAGCCAAAGTGGAAATAAATACTGCATTCAACCAAAAGAGTGCAGATTATGAAGTCTGTATACTATATTGCCCTTCAGTCTTTTCTAGATTTAAATAGAGAAGACGGGCACATCCGACCACCAAATGCAATAGTTCACACTACACGATTTTTTGCCCCTATTTTCCCCTTACGACAATCTTAAAACATTGGCCGATCTAAGATTGTTGCTGGTGATTTCGTAACCGATCATCCTGTATTATGTGTGGTGTGTTACTGTAGGTCAGTGTTTCTCAATTCCAGTCCTCAGGCCCCCCTGCCCTGCATGTTTTAGGTGTTTCCCTTCTGCTACACACCTGGCTTGAATCTGTGGGTGATTAACAGGCTTCTGCAGTACTTGATGGGCATGCGATCGTCTAAATCAGCTGTTCTGGAATAGAGACACATAAAACATGCAGAGCAGGGGGGCCTGAGGACTGGAATTGAGAAGCACTGCTGTAGGTCATTGTGGCCGCTCTGATCTAAATCAGGGGTTTTCCCTGACTGGGAGCGTTAACGCTGAATGTGACAGGTAGCCAATCAGAAAGCGTGGATTCTCCTCCATGCTTTCTGAGGGGAAATTACCAAACAGCTGACACGGCAACCCGAAGTCCAGCAGACATCGGAGATGATATGTGGAAACAACATTGATATTTATTTAACATTTCGTGCAAAGAATATAGAAATGACAAGAAGAGGAGTTGGAACCAAATTGCTACTGCAGTTGATAAACCCGGTAACTTTTCAGCTGTTCTTCTTTAACGTGACGAATAGATTATAATGATTTTCAGCCACATGTGTCACAGGTGGATTATAGTACAGCATTGATTAATGCCTGATTTTAAAATTAGTTAACTGGACTTGTAGCCATTATTTTGTGCCCATGTGGCTGGACACCACACAGCATGACAAACCCGATTGAACCGTTATACCTAGGATTTCTGTCGGCTAATGTGTGGTCTCTCAGGTTTTGAAAATGGGCCGACAACTCGTGTAGTGTGCGCTGGACATTACACAAAGGAAATGAGAAAGGGAGGGTCAGTGGAGAGCACCGGAGTTGAGCCTTTTTTCATTCAGTGTCGGCAACAGAAAGAATAAAAGGCAGGAAGAGATGATAAAACCGATAATTAAAATTAGGTCGATAGGTTTAATTTATTGCACGATTAATTGATTTATCGTTTATCGCGACAGGCTTAACAACAACATCCCAGATTTTTGCGTAGTGTAATTCTAAAAGGACTCTAATACACTGCATGTGGGAATGCAGACAAATCAATGCATTTTGGACAGAGGTGAAAGATACAATTGAAAAAATTCTCCTAAAGCAAATTTCACTGGACCCTAAATTGTTCCTGTTGGCTTTATACCCTGAGAAGCATAACTTTAGTAAAGTAGAATGTACCTATAAAGATATAAGCTCATTAGCTGCAAAAAATTTATTGCTTTGACTTGGAGAAATGTCAGCAGACCTAGTGCCATGCAGTGGTTAAAGCAGATAGCATCTAATTTGCCGCTAGAAAGAATAACATATATTAGAAAATCCAAACAGTATCTTTTTGAGAGGATTTGGGGTCCTTTCATTAATTTTATTAAGAATTTAGACTTATGAGAGGGACTGTTTGAGATTTGATTTGCTGGAACCTGCAGGGTGCCATGCTGTATAGATGTGTACATTTACATGTAACCAGTTTGTAATCTGCTTGAATACCCCTGTTTTTGAGAAGCTGTTTCTTGTTTTGTCTTTTTTCTGTCCCATGTCTGTCTTTTTTCTTTCTATGTTTTCATTTCTCTGAGTTGAGAAAGAGAATAATTACCGTCATATAATAACCAACCACAAAGAAAACGTGTTCAGATAGTTACATGATTGTATTTCCAAAGTGAAAAATCTCAATAAAAATATTCAGGAAAAAAAAAAAAATTTTTAATGCAACTTCAAAAATAACTTTTCTGAAAAAGAGGCAGGTCTGATTTGTGGACAAATAAGATCAGCCAGTTGGAATAAATTATGTCTATTACTCAATCCCCATTTTGATGCTCAGATTGAACTTTTACATGCATTCTTTCTCCAACATACCCGGATCAAATGAATGGCTGAATAGCAGGACTCTGCAGAGCCGAGTTTCTGCTGGTGATGCAAGTCAGCTTTTTGACTTGGTGCGTTGGAGTAGGGATGGATGTAAAGGCTGCAGGGCAGTAGTTCTCGAGGATTGGACTTGGTCACACCCGAATTAGGCTGTCAAATCCTAATGAACAAAAAAGTGATGAGAAAAGACATACTTTGACAACAGGATGTCCTCCAGCAGTTGCTTTGATGGATCCTCTGCTGCCCTCCGTCTCATAATGTGCTCTGTGATAGGACCTCGGCTGGACCTCCAACTTCAACTCAATCAGATCATACTGGTTGGGCAGAGGCCAGTCCAGTGGAGGGGGCAATAAGCCCCTGGAGAAAAGACACATAGAAGAATCTGATTATTTGAAACATCAAACTTTCTCATAAAAAAAAGCCAAAACAATGGGACTGCTTACAGCCTAATAAACCACTGGTCAAAGTTTCTCCAGAATCCTCTGCCTCACTGAGAAATGGACTTTCACACCAACGAGATACTAATAATGAGTAATTTGTTCTTTAAGTAGCACTCTTAACAATAAGCTAATAACTGGCCCAGTTCAATTGAGTCGTATTTTCCCCAAATGATGCATTTTATTCACTATAAAAAAAAACAAAACAATAATTCTAAGAGTAAATTGGTCTGCTCTCTGCTCTTAACCTCTCTGGGAAAAAAGAAGGAAGGAGAAATCATTTGTAATGATTTGTAAATCATTCGTTCCAACCTGAACAACGGGGCATTTCCAGGTTTAGGTTTATTCCAGCTGTAGTGGGAAGGCACTTGAAGATAAAGCTCAGCAAGGTTGGGTTTTTCTTGGGCCTCTTCGCCAGGAGAGTCCTGGTACGTGTCCAGACCAGGCTCTCCCTGACCGATCAAGAGGCCAAGGTGGCTACTGGTTGTCCTCCTGGTTTTGGAAGGAATGTCAAGTTCCTGGCATCCAGAAATGAGGAGTGAGCCAAGGGCAGTGGCAGGGCTTCCCACCCATGTGTCATCAGTCACACTGCCCCTTGGAGAGGTGCCTGGAGTGGGGCTTGGTGAGTGATGGGGAGAGGGTGAGCGAGTATGGGGCTCAGCACCGGAGTGGCGTCTCTTTCCACAAGGGGATGTTGGTCTGGATGATGCCCTATGAAAGGAAATTTATTTACCAAATTTTAGAGCTCTCAAATGATTTCTGTTTGTGAGAGAGGTTTTTTTTTTTTAAATAGTTGAATACATTTTCATAAAAGCATAAATAGTAATGCTGGTTCAAAATAACTGCGTGGAACATTAGTGTGATTCATGTTTCAAGCATGGGTCTTAATGAACATTAAGGAAAAGTCAGCAGTTCACAATGGAAGCAGTTAGTCCATCAACAACATTAACAACTATCCAATCTGACTTGGCATACGTGACCTGAAAAGATCTCAAATCACACTCTTCAACAAAGATAAAATTCAAAATGAATCCAGAATGATATAAAAGACTCGCTGTCACTTATTACTGACATTTTAACTCATCTTTTAAAAGTCACTTTAATCAGATTTTAAGACCAGCGGTGTCCAAAGTCCAGCAACTCTCGACAACTGGCATCCTGCATGTTCTAGTTCTCTCCCTGGTAGTAGTAACAACCTCCTCAGCTTGTCAATGTTCTTCTTTGGCCTTCTAATGAGCCATCATTTGATCCAGGTGTGTTAAACCAGGGAGAGAACTAAAACATGCAGGATGCCGGCCCTCCAGGACCCACTTTGGGCACCACTGTTCAAGGCTTTACATAATTTGTATCCGTTAGTTAATATTGACAGATGAGGCACAACCTTTTACTTAGGAGGCAATTATTTTTCAAATCTCAAAATTAACTGTAGTAACTTCGGCTGCCTCAGTTGCTTGATATGTTTATTCTTGACTTGGGAGTTTACGCAGGTGTCAAACTCCAGTCCACAAGGGCCACTGCCCTGCAGCTTTTAGATGTGCCTCTGCTGCACCACACCTGAATAGAAGAATTAGGCCATTAGCAGGACAATACACAAGAAGGAGGTAATTAAGCCATTCCATTCCAGTATTTTGTACCTGTGGCACATATAAAAACTGTAGGATAGTGGAGTTTGACACCCCTTATATAGCCAGAATAACTTTCAATACCAGAATAATACATTAACGACTTTGGACCGACTTTGTGTGTCCAAAGTCGGTCCTCGAGGACCGACTTTGGACACACATCCTGCGTGTTTTAGTTCTCTCCCTGGTTTAACGCACCTGGATAAATGATTGCTCGTCAGAAGCCTAAGAAGAACATTGACTTGCTGAGAAGGTTGCTACTACCACCAGGGAGAGAAGTAAAACATGTAGGATGCCGGCCCTCGAGGACCGACTTTGGGCACCCCTGCATTAACGGATTCACTCCCACTGTGGGATGTAAATCCATACGCCACATTAACTAGTGTTTATATTTATACATATCAGATGTTGCAGTGTAATGTACAGGGTTTCTGCTAGTTTAAGAAAGTCAGATTTAAGACTTTTTAAGATATCTTGTAAAAGCCACTTTGATCAAATTTAAGACAACCTTTTACTACAGAGGCAATTATATTTCAGATAGGGTCAGATTTTTTTTGTGGAAAGCTTTTTTTTTTTTACTTGAATCAAATCATTCTTTATATTAAAAAAATTGTATTTTGTTAAATACTTTTTATGAAGGACACTACTTGTAATGAATAAAAATAAAACTGTGTAACACAATTGTTTGAAAAAAAAAAATCACAATGCAATCTGTTCTTCTTAACCAAGAAGAACAGAGAGGGTAATGATGCACACTGCCTGAAAAAGATGATGAAAACAACAAACAAGTGGATCTCCATATGGAGGTGAAGCTGACTGACCTGGAGGTAGGCCGGCAGCTCAGCCAGTTCTCCTCTGTGACACTAGTGCGAGGGGAGTGACAAGGTGACTGTCGGGGTGACTGATAGGGTGACAACACTGGATTGAAAGCTGACGGATGCTGGTATTTCTGTTGCCAAAGCTCCACCCCAAATGCCCCTCCCCTGCAACCTGGTGACCCCAGAGCTAGGAGTGCAGGGTCTTGTAACTCTCCCTCCACATCATCATAACCGTGGGAGAACGATTCACAGGATGACAGGTCAGACATCCAGCTTCTAGAGGAGAGGCTGCTGCAGGGACTGGGGCTGAGTGCAGTTTCACGATAGCAGGCATCCAGAGGCAAGTAGAGCTGGTCTCTGGTCCACAGTGGCTCAGGATAACCTCCTTCTGCACCACCTAGTGGCAAAACCTCCAGGTCATTGCCAGGCTCGATATGATTATGAGCAATGGACGTGATTTCAATGCTTGGGCAATCAAATGCCCTGAAGTTCTGCTGGAGGCCACAATAGGGTCTGTGAGAAAGGCCATCAGCATGATCGTAGTCAACTGTGCCAGGTAAACATGGAAGGTGGCTCTGCAGCTCCGGACTACAGAGCTGCTCAGTGAGAGCCTGATTGGAGGGAGGTGTCTTCACATCCAGAGCTAAAGCTGTGAAATAGAACAAAGATGTTCAAAAATGAATCTCAAAATTAAATCAAGTGTTGCAGTAACTAATTCTACCTCAATTTCTTCATATGTTTATTCTTTGGTTGGGAGTTTAATGTGTTAATGTCCATTAATTAAGTATAACCCCTTCAAAAACTAACATTCACTCACACTGTGGGATGTACATCCATACGCCATATTAACCAGGGTTTATTTATAAATATCAAACGTCCTAGAACAGCGATGCAAGCAATGGAAACCAAAGTTAAATTATTTGTTTGTTCCAAAAAAATTTGCTTTTAAAGTTGATTCTTATTTAGGCAAACTGACAATTATGTGACTCTGCACCAGTTAGCTGTATGAATAAACTTAACCTTCAACTTTTTTTTTATGTTGAAGGTTAAATAAGGTTGACAATCATATCACAGTTGTATTCTCTTACATGGGCTGCACAGTGGCGCAGTTGGTAGAACTGCAAGAAGATTCTGGGTTCAATTCCCAGCCCAGGGTCTTTCTGCATGGAGTTTGCATGTTCTCCCTGTGCATGTGTGGGTTCTCTCCAGGTACTCCAGCTTCCTCCCACAGTCTTAAAAACATGACTGTCAGATTAATTGGTCTCTCTAAATTCCCCCTAGGCGTGAGTGTGTGCGTGCATGGTTGTTTGTCCTGTCTGTCTCTGTGTTGCACTGCGACAGACTAGCGACCTGTCCAGGGTGACTCCGCCTCTCGCCTGAAATTTTTGCTAGAGATGGGCACCAGCACCCCTCCAAACCCCATTAGGGACAAGGGTGTACAGAAAATCGATGGATGGATGGATTCTCTAACATGTCAAGCTATCATCAATATAACAGTTACACTTCCAGTAACAAACTCTTATTTTGAAAATCCAAATGGGATACTTCTGGTGCCGAATTAAGCCTAATTCACACAACAGGATTTTTGTCCAACAATCTTAGAGCATTCTGTGTTACATTATCACTTCATCCTGTCCTGTGTGGAGTTAAAAGTGATCTGATCTGGTTGGTACAACATCATGACCAATCCCACCTAAAATCTAAGATATTCAATATGCTGGATTGTCTTGGCCCAAATTAAACTATATTTTAAGCACTAATTTTGCAATAATAAAGAATTGGATGCTGTAATTAAAGATGTCCCTCAGGTTCTGATAAACAAAGGTCAAGGATTTTTACCATGACACATAATCAATACTTTGGTAATAGCTACTGATTTTCTAGAATTATATTTTATTAATAAATCATTCAGGACCTTCATTGTTCCAACAGACTTTCCCTTCCCTCTGAAGAAGAAATATATACTTAAAGAGTTTTCACATTTTCAAAGCATCTGTGAGAAAATCAGATGCAGTTGCTTAAAATGATCCACACTCCCAAAAGCCAAAGAATTCAATTTGATGTAGAAAAAAAGTAATGCATTACTTTTTCTTGCAATTATTCATTTCAAGTTTGGGAACATCTTGATAGTTGGACGTTGTCTAATAAATATACCAGCTTTGTCTGAATGCTATGCTATCCTGGTATGTATTTTTAAAACAGTCTCACACACACACACCACATAATGTATGCAAAATATGTGTGTATGCAAAAAAGGTGTTAAGGCACCAACTGTGATCTGCCTCACCAGCTCCACTGCCTCACGCATAGACCTCACTTTGCAGGCTAAAATAAGCTCGGTATGGTGCAGCAGCTACCTTCCTGTTGGGTCAGTGTTCCTCAGTTCCGGTCCTCAGGGGCCACTGTCCTGCATGTTTTAAGAGCACTTAAAATAGATCTTCCATAGTGAAGCAACACTTCTGTCACACTGATGACTTGAATAAGAAAGTGATTAAAAGGCTTCTGTAATATTTTGAATCAGGGGTTCTGGAACAGAGTCACATCTAAAATTTGCAGGGCAGAGGTCCCTGAGGACCAGAATTGAGAACCACGTACCATGTTTTAGATGTTATGTGAAACAAGGGGAAAAATAGCGGCGGGAGGTAATTGACTAAACCAGGTGGGTGCCTCAAAGCAGTTAGAAAACCAGGAAGTAAAACCAGCCAGCAGACATGCTGGGTGTCACACTGGTTCACTGCAGAGAACCTGAAAAACAGGCAGGCTAGAGACAGACGTGCAATCCCTATCTTTATGGACTCATCTACTTATTTGTTCAATCATTCACTTGAATCGTTAGAAGAGAAGAATAAGAAATGCTCCTTCATATAATAACATTTTCCTTTTTTCTTCATCTTATAAAACTTTGAACTAACTTTTGTCAGACAGACAGACAGTAGTTAACACTGTTGCATTGCGGTGAAAGTGTGTGAACAGAGAAGGTTTGCTCTGGATCCTGTGGCTGCCCGTCACAGTCCAAACAAAGCATTTCCAACATATCTTATCTTTGCTGGTTTATTTATNACTTTGAACTGTCTTATTAAAATGTGCTATACAAATAAACTTGATTGATTTTACCAGAGTACAAAACTAACTTAGAGAGGGGAATGAACTAGTGAAAAAGACTAACATCTGGACTGATGAGTTTGTGTAATGCTTGGAGGATCGCTATCACAGTAGAGGCAGTAATGTTAGTGGAAGCCTGTATGGGGATGTAGATGAACTCATGGATGTAATCCGCTTGTTTGGTGGCCTTCTGCAGAGATGTGATTATACCAAGTAGGAAGATCAAAATCTCCCCAAATAACAAACAATTGTTTAAAAAAATCAGTAAAAGCTAAAATGAGAGAGAATACCTTATAAACCTGGTCAAAATCAAATCACATTAACATACAGAGCACTAAACAGCCAGGACCCAGATTACTTATATAATCTTGTCACAAAATATACTGGTGCTTGCTGTCATTGTTCAGAAAGCATGTGTTTGGAAAACATCCATAACCTCAAACCTACTAAGAAGCTGTGGTTGGATTTCCAAAAAAATTTGGAAAAGGCAGAATCATCTCCTGCTTGTTTGTTTTGGCCTAATTAAGGAACTTAATCATATGTTTTGCTATGTGCAAAGTTGGTGTGGCATCAAAAATGGCATCGAGTATTTTTCTTAGGCTTAGTATCAATTTTGAAATTTTTGTTTTGTGTCAACTCTACTCCAGGAACACCATAGATAGACCATAACCAGATCAACTTGACGCATTATATTCTATTCACAACCAAGTGTACAAGACTCAAATAATCAAAACTGTCAGGATGCCTGGACAATTGGTTTTAGTGACCAAGGCAGATTATCAGCACCCCTTTCACAATGGAGACTTTTACAACACACTTTTATAATATAATCCAGTCATTCTGCAAAAATTCCTCAAGCACGTTCCCACCAGAACCCAAATTTAAGTACTTGCAGTTTTAGTTTCATGTTAAGAACATTCGCTTCTTAATTCCAGTCCTCCTACCCCTTGTTCTGCATGTTTTAACCCTTGTGTTTAGAAATGGGGTTCAACTGACCCCACACACGTAAAACTTGTATCATTTGCCACAGTCTTCTACGTTTGCCTCAGTCCTCGCACGCACAAGGGTTAAAGGTTATGTCTCTATTTCAGAACAGCTCATCCTAATGATTGCATGACCTCTTCTGCAGTCATCAAGTACTCAGAAGCCTGTTAATCACCCACATATTCAATCCAGGAGTTTGGCAGAAAGGGAACACCTAAAATATGCAGGGCAGGGGGGCCTGAGGACCGGAATTGAGAAACACTGGCCTAATGAGTCTAGATTTGTCATTATGTAATTTCATAATGGGCTATGTCATGTAACCACATCGACCAGAGTTCTAGACCAGATTCTTGCACTGGGTGCACCTACATTTTTTACCACATTGCATTTCACATCACAGTTTTACAACTTCACTTTTATTTCTTAAACACTGTCCGTTAAGGCAATATAGACTTATATATGTTTAATTAACAAGCTAGTGAAAAAAGTTATTTCTTTGAAGCAGTTCAATAAGCTGAAATTTAAACTTAAAAATCTGCAAAGAAAAACAAAAGAAAGCAACATTTTTTTACTACGTTCAAGCCATTTTCCATACGAGTTCAGACTTGAACTTAGTGAAGGGAACTTTATTATATTGCAGGCAACTTAAATCTAGACCAGTGTTTCTCAACCCTGGTCCTCACCGCCCCCCTGTCCTGCATGTTTTAGGTATTTCCCTTCTGCAACACACCTGAATTATGTCTGGATGATTAACAGGCTTCTGCAGTACTTGATGGTCATGCAATCATTTGAATCAGCTGTTCTGGAATAGAGGCATATATAAAACATGCAGAGGAGGAGGATGGTGAGGACCAGGATTGAGAAACACTGATCTAGACCATCATCTTGGCTTTGTCTGATGATCTGTCTACTCATGCCTGCTGCAGAAAGGCAGAACTTGGGTAGTACATTTCCCTCAGTATGTAATGTGTTTTATAGATGAATTGTAATTTCTTAACATTTAAATTAGAAATGTATTATAATCAGTCAACATAGTCAGGGTTTCCCCCAGAAATCTTGCTAAGCCCGTTGGTGGGGGCGTCGAGGCGGTCCACCGGTGGTCCACCGTGTTTTTGTCTTAAAAGATGTTAAGTTGACAGAAAATATTAAAGTATTACTGTGTAATTATATGTTACAGGAAAACATCTCCAGTGAAATGCTATTTAAACCTGCAACTAGTCTAAAAACAACAAATTTGCGCTTCTGTTTAATCCATATTAAGTCAACAGCTCCGTTGGGCCCCCAAGAGCTTCAGGGGCCCCATAAATGCTAATATTTTAAAACAGACCACAGATACATAAATGTAACACTTATTTATTGAGATTATCAATGCTGTTAAACTTTATTCAATTTCAGCATACATAAATTAAAAGATTTTAAATTGTTTAATATTTAAATGCAAGATTTTAAGGAACTGGCAAGTTTACTTTGTAAAACTTCAAAGAACAATATTCATAGTTAGAATGTTTTGTTACCATAGCAACAATCTGATGNTTCTCTGGTCTGTAATGGAGACTTGAATTTAACGCTCCATTTCAACCAAAGGTTTGTAATGCGCTTCCTAACCATTTTTTATTTGTAAGTATTGATTTTATTTTACAGCCATTTGGCCAAGTTTCTTTAGAACCATTTGTATCTGCTAATGACATCTTCAATACATTTTTTGATCCCAGGCTTAGTTTATGGACCGAACAGACAGAAACAGTTACCATTATACATTTTGAACTGTTGATTTTATTTTTGTACCATTTTTTTAATGGTTCAAAAATACATTTTACACTTTTAAAGTGTTGATTTTATTTTTGAACCCTTATTTATTTTGAAGTGTTGATTTTGTTTCTGTACCCTTATTTATTTTGAAGTATTGGTTTTATTTTTCAATTGTAAACTGTTGATTTTATTTTTGAAACTTTATTTTGAAGTGTTGATTGTGGTATAAGTATTTGACATTGTTCCATGCCAATGGTTGACGTTAGTCTCTAACAAAATGTGGATCATCTACCAGGAACACTATAAAGAGCATGAGTTTCTGTAGTGTAGTGGTTATCACGTTTGCTTTACACGCAAAAGGTCTCTGGTTTGAAACCAGACAGAAACAGATTTAGTTTTTTCTATTCATCACAGGTGTTTACTAAAGGTCAACAAGGGTTCTGTGGCGTCATGGTCTGTACTCTGAATCCAGGCAGATGCCTGGATTCAGATGAGTGCAAGCCTCAGTTGAAATTTTCATGTTGCATCTCACATCATCAACTTTGGAACCTCAAACTTAAACAAAGCAGACAAGTTCAGTTCCTGTAGTGTAGTGGTTATCATGTTTGCTTTACATGCAAAACGTCTGGTTCGAAACCAGACAGAAACAGTTTTTGTAGGTTATGCATCTCTTGGGGTACAGTGAGACAACAAGAGCCTTCCTCTTTCATGATGGTTCATTTGCCAATCGACTTCAATGTAGGCTTCTTTGAAATCAAAGCTCATTATAAGCCTCTACAGAACTGAATTAGGGAAGTCAACCTTTTGTCTGGGGTGTGTTTTAGCAGAATGCACTTCTGATTTGTACCGTCAATGTGGCCTGTTGAGGGTGGCCAATATGCTGAAGTGGCCCTTGGTGAAATTGAGTTTGACACCCCTGATCTAGAGAAACTCATCCATGCATTTATCTTTATCTAACACACACCTGTTTGAAACAGTATAAATAAAACATTGATAAATATTCAGATGTTTAATAATGCCACCAGACAAAGCGTTATGCTTAAATTGTTGACCATGTCTTCTATGACTGTATTTTTATGTTTTTATGATGTAAAGTACTTTGAACTGTCTTATTAAAATGTGCTATACAAATAAACTTGATTGATTTTACCAGAGTACAAAACTAACTTAGAGAGGGGAATGAACTAGTGAAAAAGACTAACATCTGGACTGATGAGTTTGTGTAATGCTTGGAGGATTGCTATCACAGTAGAGGCAGTAATGTTAGTGGAAGCCTGTATGGGGATGTAGATGAACTCATGGATGTAATCCGCTTGTTTGGTGGCCTTCTGCAGAGATGTGATTATACCAAGTAGGAAGATCAAAATCTCCCCAAATAACAAACAATTGTTTAAAAAAATCTGTTAAAGCTAAAATGAGAGAGAATACCTTATAAACCTGGTCAAAATCAAATCACATTAACATACAGAGCACTAAACAGCCAGGACCCAGATTACTTATATAATCTTGTCACAAAATATACTGGTGCTTGCTGTCATTGTTCAGAAAGCATGTGTTTGGAAAACATCCATAACCTCAAACCTACTAAGAAGCTGTGGTTGGATTTCCAAAAAAATTTGGAAAAGGCAGAATCATCTCCTGCTTGTTTGTTTTGGCCTAATTAAGGAACTTAATCATATGTTTTGCTATGTGCAAAGTTGGTGTGGCATCAAAAATGGCATCGAGTATTTTTCTTAGGCTTAGTATCAATTTTGAAATTTTTGTTTTGTGTCAACTCTACTCCAGGAACACCATAGATAGACCATAACCAGATCAACTTGACGCATTATATTCTATTCACAACCAAGTGTACAAGACTCAAATAATCAAAACTGTCAGGATGCCTGGACAATTGGTTTTAGTGACCAAGGCAGATTATCAGCACCCCTTTCACAATGGAGACTTTTACAACACACTTTTATAATATAATCCAGTCATTCTGCAAAAATTCCTCAAGCACGTTCCCACCAGAACCCAAATTTAAGTACTTGCAGTTTTAGTTTCATGTTAAGAACATTCGCTTCTTAATTCCAGTCCTCCTACCCCTTGTTCTGCATGTTTTAACCCTTGTGTTTAGAAATGGGGTTCAACTGACCCCACACACGTAAAACTTGTATCATTTGCCACAGTCCTCTACGTTTGCCTCAGTCCTCGCACGCACAAGGGTTAAAGGTTATGTCTCTATTTCAGAACAGCTTATCCTAATGATTGCATGACCTCTTCTGCAGTCATCAAGTACTCAGAAGCCTGTTAATCACCCACATATTCAATCCAGGAGTTTGGCAGAAAGGGAACACCTAAAATATGCAGGGCAGGGGGGCCTGAGGACCGGAATTGAGAAACACTGGCCTAATGAGTCTAGATTTGTCATTATGTAATTTCATAATGGGCTATGTCATGTAACCACATCGACCAGAGTTCTAGACCAGATTCTTGCACTGGGTACCACATTGCATTTCACATCACAGTTTTACAACTTCACTTTTATTTCTTAAACACTGTCCGTTAAGGCAATATAAACT
>NW_006800734.1:55258-62254 GCF_000485575.1 Poecilia formosa | reverse complement strand
CTTGCAACTTCTCCAAAGACGTCTTTGCTTTTTGTTTGTCGTTTCGTCTTTTTCTCTCTCAGGTAAATTCATGTGTTGTTTGTGCTCTGAGGTTTCTGATGTTATGTGATGTGCTTTTCTGGTGATAGTATGCATCTGTCTTGAATAAATGCTGATTATTGTGACGCTGTTATCTCTGTGTGATCTCAGTCCTTGCGCACAGCATTTTTCTTAACCTGGTCATAGATTGGATTTAACGAGTCAAAAGGTTTTTAAAGTTCAAGAATTTTTCCTCTCTTAACACAACCTACCTCATGTACAAGCTGCTTAATGTACTAATGTCCCAAGAAAGCCTTTGAGTGGCTCAGTGGCTATGCTAACTAGCCTGAGCATTCAGAGCATAGCAGAGAACAAGCGGGAGGTTGTGAGTAGCACCAACACAAGCATGAGTGACAACACAAAAATGATTTTAATTGGTGGTTTCTGACCAAGCTGAGTCTTTCTGTAGTTAGCACTGGGAGAACTGGCAGAATGCAGAGGAGCTCAATTTTTTTCTCACAAATTATCTGTCTCATACATGTTTAACAAATATGTAAATAAATAATAATAATTATAATAATTAAAAGTTACATACCCCAGCTTTAACTACACTACTTTTTTCGCAAAATAATTCAAATAAACACTTTCACTGTGATATCCAAGCATTCTGTTAGGATTCCAGGTTAAGTGTTTTTGAGTTCTGATTTATTCTAGTTTGATTATTCTGTGTCCCTTTGCCTTTTGTTTAGATGAGTCCTGTTTCTGTTTTACTTTAACTCAGTCCTTCTTAATGTTTCTAGTTATGTTTATTTCTTTTTTCTAGTTATTCTTAGTTACAGTTTTATTATGTTTCTTTAGTCCAGTCATTCTTTAGTGTTAGAATTATTTCCTCGTCCCCAATGTTCTGTCTCCTCAGCCTGCTTCCTGCTCTCCTCTCACACCTGCAACTCAATAGCTCATCAGCCTAGATCTTTGCAACCTCCTCCATATTTAAGCACCTCATCCTCAGTCACTCCTCATGGAATTCTCTCCTCCACTCCCATCACTTCCCTGCATTCTGCCAGTGTTCTCTTTGCTGGTTTGTTTATCTAGAGCTATGGCTTTTGTTCTTCATTTTTATTGTTAAATCTTCACTTCATTCAGGGTATCCTCTCAGGCCTGCTGCAATTGGGTCCATCACAAGACACCAGGACACCTTTCAAAAATTCGTCAAATTGGTAAAATTCAGAACATTAATTTGTAACTTTTTTTATTTTTATTTTACTTTTATTTTGAAGGCCTAAATTATCTACTTCTGGTTTAACTCTTACAATCTCTTGAACTTGACAAGAGTTTTCGCTAACTAACTACTCGACAAAATGACACGTACCTGTTGAGTGTTTACCGTGTTCCTCAAACAGCAGTCTGAAGTCGAGCTCTTGAGCAGACTTTATTGTGGACATTGAACCATGAGACGATTAAACGTCTATGTATATAAATCGCACTGTCTTTAAAACGGACCTTTCTTGCTCCCCGTTTTATCCGAAAGAAAGCAGAACTCTGTGTCGACTCCGGTAATAACACGATAAATCTAACCTGAAAGTAGTTCACCGAGACAAGTAATGAGTAATTACACATCCGGACAACGCTGTAATTGACTAAAATCTCATTGTTGAGCTAACTTGTTCACTGCGTTTCTGCTCGGCTGCAGCGAGTTTTTACTCCGCTTCAGCTTGATCCTCGTGCTGCATTCAAGTCCCCTCGTAATCTTTGTCTGTTGAAACGGATGCGTAAAGGTGGCTAAGAGAGAGTCTTCAAATAAATGACTTTGTTCTCTCTAGAGATATGGATAAGTTCACTTTCATAATCCTTTTGATAAAGAATGCATAATTTTGATTGACAACTTCAGCGCTGAAGTAAGCAACCAGACTTTGATGACTTTTACATTTTTAGAATTTACTTTTGCTTTTCTTTACAATGCATTTTCATTGTGATTAAATTACGAACTGTCTGTAATAGTTTTTGTGGAATATTAAGGTTTTATATGCACAAGATGCAACTATTTCATACTGAAACACTTCTGATTAAGGATTAAGTTGAAAACACAAAATGCAGTAATCAGCTGCATGCACACTTCCTCTTGTGGCCGCAAGACATTTGCTTCCTGTGAGAGATTAGCTACACTTAAAACTTATCAGTAGGCAGCCTTGCTTACTTCATGTTTGTTATGCAATGAGAAAGCAGAAATTCAACCAGATAATAAACACTGTACCTACTTTCCTGAGAAGGTGAAAATATGCTTTTTGTTATTTTGGGCTTTCCCTTACAATGATACGGCTATACAGTGGGAAAAAAAATTACCTTAGGCTCTTTATCTTACCGATTTCAACTTTTATGTTTTTCACATTTCCCAGTAATCATAAAGGCATCATTAGACTGCCCCGTAACGACATACACAAAGTTGTTGCTAGAAGATATGCCTTCATTTCAACTTTTGGTCAGTTCACTTAATGAAATACGCAAGCTAAAATTCAAGTTCATGGCAGCTGTATGATCAAATTAACAATGTAAGCTTTTTACTCCCTCACTTTTTTATTCCTCTTGTTATTTGTTCTCTTTCGAAACTATATGCTAATCAGTTTGAGAATTGTTGGTAGTTTGATCTTAGACTAGAAGATTAACAAAATAATACAATAAGCAAAAATATATTGTCAGTAAGATCCATAACAGGGTAAGATTCTGACCAAAACATATCTTCACCGTTTCTGTTAAGGCGTATTTAAGTTCTTTAGCTTCTCTTTACTTAAACTAGGAAGCATTATGTGTTTAAGGGTTCAACGATTTTCTTTCATTGTCGTACCACCTTTTTTTGTTTGTGGTACGAAATTCGGACTCCGGTCCCAGATTAAGAAATAGAATACACAATTAAATTAAAGTCATTTATGTGATGTATAGATATGCATTTTAAAAAAGTGTGTGTAAACAATTTATGAAATGAAGCTGAATTAAGTGCAGTTTGAATTCAGCAATGTGATGGATGGCTGAAGGGGAGAATTAGAAACTGTTTCTCAGCCTGGTGTTCTGGATGCTCCTCAGCCTCTTTCCTGGACTTGAAGACTGGAACAATCTGTGTGCAGGATAGGTGGAGTCATGATGTGGAGTTGAACAGTCCAGATTGCTATTGATTAGGCACAACATTGGTAATGAGCTTGACCCTCTAATTTTCAGAATTTTTTCAGTAAAGAAATTAGCAAAATTGTTTCAGGTCCTGGTGGATTGGAGTTAATTTGCCTTGGTCACATGAGGGTTTGATTTCAGAAAAGTATTCCTTGCATTCTTCAGTTGTAAGTTATATCTGTGAAGTGAAATCTCTCTAAATAGATGTCACAGTGAATCTGCAGTCCAGTCCTACATCACCATGTTAAACTTTTGACATTCCCTTCTAACCAGTGTTGCACTACAGGGACTTCTTCCCACCAAAGACAACCTTCATTTTAAAGGGAGCAATAGAATTGATTATGTCTGAAATGTTAGAATGAAAGCTACCAGCTAATTACTGTTAAAGGTCAGAAAGAGACGTGAAAGAATAAACTTGATCAAAGTGTTCAGCTGAGTCAGTCGCTAAGATAAGGTCTTGCTACATCAGATTTTTTTTTAATAGGACTGTCTCAATTAAAGAGACTGGAAATATTTAGACCCTCAGTAACTTTCTGATTGTCAAGTCCAGTGTGTGTCTCTGTGTGTTTGATGTTCAAAATAAATTTGAAGTGTTTCATATAGCTCTTTTGCTCCTTTGGGACAATTTAACATCCATGTTGACAACACCAAATAATCATAATCAACACAGATAGATGATCACTGCAATTCCCAAAAACAGTTCAAATAGGGTCTTTGCCTGTATAGCAAAACATTTAAAAGGGTCAAAGTTCTCCATTACCATCTTTTTACAGTTTTAGTGAATCATGAAATGAAGTAGCAACATTTCCCCTTCCCTCTCTTGTCCAAGAGTGTATATTTGTATCCTTTTGGGGAAATCTGCTACAACAATTACATTATCCAGTCTACAGCATAAAATGATACAAACAGAAATTATGAAACGTTTATCAATCATCTTCCCACACAGTCTGTCTTATTTAAAGCCATTTATCAAATCCCAAACATCAACAGATTTTTAAAATCTTTATGCGTTGTCTGTGCTCACTTAGAAAATTATCATTAGGAGGCGCTGACTCGATCAGTATAGGTCACTCACTATTTCTATTCATCCCCAAACTGTACAAGGAGAATAAATCTGGTTAAAGCTAGAATGCTACATCTGTTCTGCATTATCTCACATAATTTCTTCATAATGACATTTCAGGAGAACGTTTGAAAGTCTTTCAAATATGTTTTCATTGTGTCATTACACATCCGGACATTAGCATATTAGCATATTCCATCCAATTAAGAAATAAAGACTGAATGTAAATTAAAATATGTATAAATCACCTTGACAGGTTTACAAAACTTTTTACAGCAAGAAGGAAAATTTTAAGCAGTAAGGCACAGGCATTAAGATTTATATGATTTTTGTGGAAAAATTGTAACTGAACTAATTGATCTGCTTTACCTATAAACACAAATATAAACCTCTCCACTTAAACTTTAAACAAAAGTGTAGTTTCTAATACATGAAATAAAAAAGCATCATCAAGGCCACCTGGCTTTGTCCCAGCTGATGGAATCAGTTGATCCCACTGGGAAAATAATCCTTTAGAAATGTGAAAGATTTAAGCAAATCTTGAGAGAGTCTTTTTTTCAGTGTTTCCACCAAGGAAAGTTTCCAGGCTTCAAAATATTAGAACAGCAAAAGGCTGATCTGCAGTAATCTGGTTCAGTCAAACATTGCAGAAATCTGTCTGTCTTCTGTTTTAACTGAGAGCTTCTCTTGAAGTTTCTGCTTGTTTTGGAGGTGTGGCTGGGTTTTGCTCATCACCGTTCATTTCCACAGTGGGGCCTGGGGCTTCCGCTTCCTGCAGGATGTCAACATGCAGCTTCTTGCTCCTCCCTTCCTCACTGCAGCTGTTTGGCTTTCCTTCCCTCTTCCTCTTGCAGACCAAGCCAGAATCTTCTTCCCCGATGCGACCCTCTGGTACACCCAACACTCGCAGGCAGACAATAGCAGAAGCTTGCTCTGCAAACTTTTTTGACTTCTCCCTGTTAGAAATAGACACAAAAGCAAACTGAAGACAATTCAACATATAAAAGGCTTTTTCTTGGTTTTGTTTTGTTTTTTGAAAGCTTTAGTTTAATATCTTAAATTATGATAACATACTTTGTTGCAAAATTGAGTCAAATAATCAAAGAATGAATGAAAAAAATAATTACAAAAACAGAGGTGATCACAGTTGGTAAGCATTAGTCAATCAATGCATTTGATCACCATCATCAAGCCATTTTTTTCTTCTTCTCTTTTTATTTTCTGGGCCTAGATGGATGAGTTGGCCCAAATCTGCTTTTAAGATTGCTCACTAGACCTTTGTAGTTGTTTCACTTGTCAAAATGAAATTTAAATTAAAGCAAAAATGTAGATACAGGAACATGTGAAATGTAACTGGCTCATTTACATCTGAGAAGAGCCAACATCAACGCAACTCTCTAGTCTGTTTATTCTGCATGTATGGCCAATCCATTTACTTTTCTCTAAACTTTGAGCTACCTGGAGTCAGAGTGTATGCTACCGTCATGAAAATGCTACAATATTCTATAAACTCAAACTAAAAAAAAAAAAAAAAGAACCTTTAAGATTTTTATTAATGTAATCTGCTATTTTCTGGTTAAAATAAATCAGCATAGACCCAGATTTATTACCACTTAAATTTGGGGAAGGGAAACAGACATGTAACATCAAAACGCTGCTTACACCCTCCCCCTGCCTCTCTACTACACGACAGCTTCTCCCCATCAGAGGAGCCTGGCATAAATGATCAGACTAGTAGCACAGCCACCAACGTACAAACGGTTTTCCTGTAAAGCAGGACAACGAGCCCAAATAACAGAGTTCATCAGGCAGAGAAAGGAATGTCAGGTCTATTCTAAACCTCCAGGTTTGAACACCACAGATAACTATTTGACCTACTAGACAGGAGACTGTGGGTGATCCAACTTTCCTAAATAAGGCTCTTCAGAAAGAGTTCGGGAAAACATGACAAAGATTGTAAAAGTTTGGGGATGTCAGGTCACAGGCTTCATGTAGTTATTGTAAGCAAAGGCTCTGAAACTGCACATGAAGGGCCTGATGTTAGAAGATTCTAAATAAGGAGTGCTAATGTGCGGGTGTGGAAAAAAATAAATAGTGGCCATGTTGCAAGCAACCTATAAAGATTGTGTGAGCCGTTGATTACAGATGCAAAAATGGTGCTGACTTTATCTCATTATTTAAATGAGATCTTTGCATGTGCTACTACAAACCTGATTCCAAAAAAGTTGGGACACTAAACAAATTGTGAATAAAAACTGAATGCAATGATGTGGAGGTGCCAACATCTAATATTTTATTCGGAATATAACACAAATCACAGATCAAGTTTAGAGAGAATGTATCATTTTAAGGGAAAAATATGTTGTTTCAAAATTTCATGGCGTCAACAAATCCCAAAAAAGTTGGGACAAGGCCATTGTGGCATCCCCCCTTCTTCTTACAACACTTAACAGCAGAGGTATGGACTCGAGTCACATGACTTGGACTTGAGTCAGACTCGAGTCATTGAAATCAAGACTTGCGACTTGACTTGAAAAAATGCTGAAAGACTCGGACTTGACTTTGACTTTCACACCATTGACTTGTGTAACAGAGAGAGGAGCTTGTGTGTGTGAGTTTTGATCAAAATGATTGTAGGGTTGTATGTGTTTGTGAGATTTTTGATCACTAGACCTTTGTAGTTGTTTCACTTGTCAAAATGAAATTTAAATTAAAGCAAAAATGTAGATACAGGAACATGTGAAATGTAACTGGCTCAT
>NW_006800734.1:40117-53253 GCF_000485575.1 Poecilia formosa | reverse complement strand
ATTTGATTTCCATTGATGATTTTTGTGTGATTTTGTTGTCAGCACATTCAACTTTGTACAGAACAAAGTATTCAATGAGAATATTTCATTCATTCAGATCTAGGATGTTTTTTTTTTGAGTGTTCCCTTTATTTTTTTGAGCAGTGTATTTCTACCAGTGAAAGTAAATAAAACGTGTTAGATGTCTTTTTCTTTAAGTATTGATTTACTGGACAATTTTTGTTAGTGCTGCAGAGCCACAGCTACCTCCTCACTTAGCGGCTCTAAAGGAGACTGTGTCCTTCAGTAGTGCAGCTGTTGCTCCTCCTACACTTTGGACTGAACCATTGTTCTAACAATGGGGGGGAGGACCTAAAACATGATTCTAATTTTTTTCTTAGATGAATAGCAGATTTACTTTGTTCTTTGTTTCTATTGCCTTTTTTATATTGATATTGTTTAAATACAATGGTTTCTTTTGTAATTTCCTTGGAGGGGGGACAATTTTAGACTTTTCCAAGATTGAGGGAGTCCTGACCCCCACATCCTCCTGGGATTTACGCCTATTGATGGATGGTGGATTCATAAGGGAAACTGATTTTTTACACCTCTTTCCCACCCTGCTCCCGTTCTATTTTTCCATAAATATCCTCTCCTCCCCTCCGCCCCCCAGCTCTTATGTTAGTTTTACTGCCCCCCTCCTCTGACGGTAGCACTGGACAGAGACATTTCCCATATTCTTCTCAAATCCAAAATTTGACAGATATGGGTGTATTTGAAGACATCTATGTTTGGAAATTATATTGACAATAAATGGATTGTTTATTGCAGTCGGTGGATTAAGTCTACTGATTTTTCAGTTATAATTCTTCAAATGGCGGCATGATGGTCGTTGAAATACCATCTCCAAGTGGTATAATTTCCATGTGGTATAATTTTGCTAGAAAACAAATCAAAACCCAGTAATTTTGCTATCCTTCAGAAACTGCTGTAAAAGTAAAAAATTCTACAGTTGTAAGGACCCTGAACGTATCACTGTGGGGCGGTTCTGAGTGTTTCTGGATGGTATTGCGCCACATTATTTTGTGTCTTGGTTAGTGATTCTGGCAAGCTTGATTCACGCAACATGCTTTTACCAATACTGAGATGTGAAATTAGCTGTAAATTTAACCCCACTTGGACTGACAGATATTTATTTTAGCACATCCAAATTCAAAACTACTGGGCTTTATTTGCAATGAGTGCATCAGTGTGTTTGATTTAAGAACACTTGGTCTATTATTAGCATAATTGGGACATTGTTAAAAAAAAAAAAAAAAAAAAAAAAAAACTCAAAATGACTTGAAATTCCAAGTCATTTTGTCTAATACAGGCCTCTAACCGTTTAATAATCTTGGGTCTTCTTTGTCACACATTCCTCTTTATGATGCGCCAAATGTTCTCTATAGGTGAAAGATCTGGACTGCAGGCTGGCCATTTCAGTACCCAGATCCTTCTCCTACAGAGCCATGATGTGATTGCTGCAGAATGTGATCTGGCATTATGTTGTTGAAAAATGCAGGGTCTTCCCTGAAAGAGATGATGTCTAGATGGGAGTATATGTTGTTCTAGAACCTGAACATAGTTCTCTGCATTAATGGTGCCTTTCTAGACATGCAAGCTGCCCATGTCTGGGCAAGCTTCCATTAGTGATGCAGGCTTCTGAACGGAGCGTTGATAACAACTTGGGTTATCCTTGTCCTCTCTGGTCCAGATGACATGCCGTCCCAGTGTTCTATAAAGCAGTGTTTTTCAACCTTTTCTGAGCCAAGGTACATTGTTTTAATTGAAAAAATCACGAGGCACACCACCAACCAAAAATGTAAACAAAGATACTCTGTAGCCGCCTATATATAGTCATTCTTATCAAAGTGTCTTGAATAGGAATCAAATAAACACAAAAATTTATTTTTTATAATATTTTACATTTCTTATTTCAAATTGCACTCAACATGTCCACTTCAAAAAAAATACACCTGAACAGTGCCACAACACTAATTCTCTTGTTTAAACGTAAAATGCTCTGTACCTACTGCCATCTAGTGATAATAAAATTACATGATTGCGCCGCTAGTCACCACTACATCAGAGACACTCTATGGGTGCGTTCACACTGCAGCCTGAAGTGACTCAATTCCGATTTTTTTGACGTAATGCGACCTGTATCTGATCTTTTCATGGTAGTGTGAACAGCACAGGTCGGATTCTTTTTCGAATGTGACCCATATCCGATACGTATCCAATTCAAATGCGACCTAACGTTCAGGTCGCATTCATCCGAACTGAACGTCACCGATTCTCAACAAATCTCACTATTCTGCGTCCTGATAAGCGCAAGTGGGAAAAAAAACAACAACAACGATGACGGATTATATGAGGATTAAGTTGTTAATATGCTGCTCCGGCCGGACAACAACTTCAAATATGTAAGCTAAGCTCCACCGTTAGCCTCCATGTTTACTTCCGCAAACACTGAGCACTTCTTTTTATGGCAGTTGGCAGAACACTTAGAACGCTATGGCGCCCTCTACTGCGCATGCGGAACACTTTCAGGTTGTTTGCCCGTTTACACTGCAGAACACATACAGGTCGCATTTACTGGCAGTGTGAACGGCTCCAGCAAAAAAATCGGAATTGCCAAAAAATCGGAATTGAGTCACTTCAGGCTGCAGTGTGAACGCACCCTTTGATGGCATTATTTGAAGATAATTAAATATTTGTTTTTAAAAAATCTTTTAAGACCAATTACCGTATTTCCTGGACTATCAGCGCACCATTCACTGCACCTTCAAATGTTTGATCCCCAACCCCTCGCCTGGAAACTTACATATATCAGCCGCACCGGGCTACAGGCCCCTGGCATCTCTGCCGCTCTCGGTTTTTCATAAGGACCCAGAGAGGGCTGCGTCCTAATAATTGCTTGATATATTAAGGACGCAGTTCTCAGTTTCCAAATCCGGTTATGTTCACGCCGAGTGACCAAAACCGGCTCTGCAGCAGCTCTATTTCCCTCCTGTACTGGCGATCAAATCTCCTCAACTTAGAAGCTGCATAATGAGTTTGAAAACATTTCTCCGTCGTGCCTGCTGCTAGCATGTGCTTGTTCAAAATCAAAATTAGCGCGTTCTTCTTTGATTTCCAATTTTGACTTCCAATGATTCACTTCCTGCTAAAGAGCCCCTTGGTGGTTGAAGAAAAATCCACAGAAAAACCTGCATGGGGCTAAAAGTCACATGGTTCAAAGTGTAGGAAAAAAGTAGCTGGGTAGGTGAAATTGGATAATTTCCACGGCACTCCTGACGATCACTCACAGTACACTAGTGTGCCGCGACACAGTGGTTGAAAAACACTGCCATAAAGAACTTCAAATCGTGACTCATCTGACCACGGAACAGTCTTCCATTTTGCCTCACTCCAATTTAAATGACCGCTGGCCCAGTGCCAGGCTGAGCCTGTGGAGCTTGCTGAGAAATGGCTTCCTCTTTGCACTGTAGAGTTTCAGCTGGCAACGGCGGATGGCACGGTGAATTGTGTTCACTGACAATGCTTTCTGGAAGTATTCCTGAGCCCATTCTGTTACTTCCTTGACAGTGGCATTCCTGTTTGAGGTGCAGTGATGTTTAAGGGCCTGGAGATCATGAACTTCCAGTAGAGTTTTATGGCCTTGACCCTTACGCACAGCGATTGTTCCAGATTCTCTGAATCTTTTGATGATGTTATGCACGGTTGATGATGATAACTTAAGAGTCTTTGTTATTTTACGCTGGGTAACACCATTCTGGTATTGTTGCACTATCTTTCTGCGCAACAATGGTGGAATTGGTGATCCTCTTACCATCTTGGCTTCAGAGAGACACTGACACTCTGAGAAGCTCTTTTTATACCCAATCTTGTTGTATAAACAAGATTGGGTATAAGATTGGGTATAAAACCCATAATTAGGTCAATTGACCTAATTAGTGTTAATTGGTTTTCCAGCTGTTCATTATATGCTCAATTTCCTTTTTCCAGCCACTTATTGCTACTTGTCCCAACTTTTTTGGGATTTGTAGACACTGTGAAATTTTGAATCAACATATTTTTCCTTTAAAGTGTTACATTTACTCAAATTAAACTTTTGATCTGTCATCTATGCTCTATTATGATGCTCTTTTGGATTGACATTTACCATCTCCACATCATTGCATTCAGTTTTTATTCACAATTTGTTTAGTGTCCCAACTTTTTTGGAATCCAGTTTGTAGCTGGCACCATGGAGAATGTCAGACAGAAGCATGGTCATATCTTCAGAACCAGATAAAGCCTGTAAATAAAAACTAATATGTTTCATATTAATTTTTAACTGTAAAATCTAAATGTTTGCAGCATACAACACAAACACAGACAATAGATTTTTATCATTCAAAGACACAAAACAAACTTGTTGGAGATCAAGAAAACAAAGAATATGGTAGATGTTTTGGGGTGAAAAGTGAAAGCAAGCTTGTTCAGTTTTTTTTTTTTAATTTTACCTTTTGTTTTCAGTACTTCTACTTAAACTAAAGTTGCCACTCAGGAAGCAGATTATGCTTTTACCAGAACATGTTTCATTTACCTGACTGATGTACGTCAGGTTACTGCCATGATCATGAACACCTGCCTGAGTGAAGCCACACACACGCACATGCACACACAGAGGACAAAAACAACATGCATGTGTGTACTAACCAAAGGGATGATCTGTATTTTTTGTTGGCAACAGTCACAGTTGACTGAAATGCTCGATCCTGAGAGCGCTGCGCCTGAAAAGGAAGAAAAAAAATATTGCTTTGTTTGCAGCGAGCTTGGAAAACATGTGTGATTGCCTGGCATTTCACACTGCCTCACTATCTGTATAACACATTAAAAAGAGGAAGGACCATGCACTGACAAAACCTTTAGAAACATATTTGTTACATGCAATATTGCATGTTGGATGTTTTTTTCTTCTGAGGCCTGCACAAGCTGGTCAGTCTGCAGCCAGATGGTCACTGCTCATCAGGAGGATGAAACTGCGAGAGGAGCCATGTTTTATCCTTTTGACTGCTCCTACAAATCAATCATAATAAGCAGATTTGTTTTTTTTACTCATCTGTCCTGAATTTGACCTGTCCAAGTGCAATTCCATTAAAAATAGTCTCTTAGCTCACTTTTCTGTGCTTGATTGGAAGATGGAGTTCCCAGATTTTCTTTAGAAAAAGAATTCACCAGTCTGTATGATTTCCCTTTCCAGCATCGCTCTGCCTCTGGCAGAGCATCACTGAGCCATCTTATAGGTGGGCTAGAAGAAGTTGTCCTAAAGGAGGACCACGTTTCCTCTTTTTAGAAATCAAAATATGGTAACCCTAGTTCAAAAGACCCACATGGGGAGAACACAGAACACAAAGCGTGCAAAGACTGAAGAGCTTGTGACAGATACTTACATTCAGTTAAGAAAAATGGATTTGGTCTGACCTCTCTGGGGCCATAAAGCATTATAAATCAGAATATTATTTTTGTGTCAGACAGTAAATTATAGATATTCTGTGACATTTAGAATTATTAAAAAAAAAGTATTGGTGTTATGAGAGGGACAGGTTTTACTGCTGCAGTAATGTATCCAGTTTCTGGTTTTTCTACAGACTATGTTAGCGAGGGCTCCACCTTGTGGCCGAATCCTCTATGTTTTTCCTGGTACAGTTTTATGGAAGCAGTTGATGTTTTTTTTTTATATTTTTTTTTTTTTATCGGGAGCCAGGAGGCGAGTCTTAGTGCTGTCAATCACCCCTCCACGTGGCGCTGCTTATGTCCTCCTCCCCCTTTCCTCTTGCTCTCTGCTACGCTGCAGCTAGCACAGCCCGTCATGAATGCTCAGGCTAGTTAGAATGGCCACTGATGATGGCAGAAAAACGGCTGTCCTGAAACAGTAAGTTGTTTCACACATTTAGCAGCAAGTACATGAGACTGACTGACATTAAGTCAAGTCCCACCTCCTGGCTCTGATTGGTTGTTTCTGGTCGCGACAACTTGTGAGCACCACATTTCTTCAGACACAACAGTAACTCAGGGAGGAGATTGATATTTTCACAGATTATCTGTCTCATAACATACTGTAACAACATAGTGACCGTTTCAAATATATAAAAAATACTTCTTTTTTTTAAATAAAAGTTACATAGTCCACTTTTAAAGTGAGCCAATCACACCAAAATAATAGTTTCAGATATTACAGGAGTCATTTTCTCAGCCATAAAAATGTTCCTTAGTGTCCCCATTGTTCAGAGTAAAACCCTGAGTTTGTTTCCAGAAGCTGAACGGCTGACCACAGACTGAACCTGATGCTTTTACATACCGTTTCATACTGCGGCTGTTGGAACTTCTCTTTGCGGCTCCACTCCAGCAGAAACATCTTGGGTGTGATCTGGGGTGGATAATCTCTGCTGCAACCACAAACAAGTCGCACAATAATGTTTATCAAAAATTATTTTTGGCCGCCATTTACAATATTATGCACACATTTTTATCTTTTTATGTACTGATCAGTTTACAATTTGACAATTAACAGTTTTAGTCTCTAAACCAAAACGTTAAATAAAGGCAGGTAATGTGATTAGAATGTAGAAAACACCCTTTAACAAAAATTGATTTTAACTACTTTGTGTCCTGACTTTCATCATTATTCCAATAAAAACTATAAAATCTCATGATAAACTTTTAAACCCATGTTTGTACAGGACACACACATCAAAAAGGTACACCTGTCATGTCTAAAAAGAGGGTTTTGCTGTCGTGTTAAAATGTGATATTTGACAGATTTACCGTTCAAACTTGACAGCCATGGTGGTCACATCTCCATCGATTACGGGTTTGTTAGGCTGATTACTGCTCTGAAGGGCGGCCATCTTAGCCTGAAGGTCCTGCTGGATCTCCTGGTAAAATGTTTGCAGTCCATATGCCTCACTGCAGTACAGTCGAATCACATATTTTTACTTTACACAACACTAAGACACCTTAGTGATAATATTCCATTCTGTTCCTGGTTTATACAAGAAAGTGTTTTTAGAAGAAAAAAAAAAACAACTCTTGCACCTTATCTCAGCATTGGTCTGTGCAGCCTGCACCTGCTTCCCCAGTGGAGACTCCACCTTGTCTCTCAGCATCTGGCACAGGCAGTACTTCGTGTTGAAAGCATGGTTGTCATAACGGATTGCCTGGAACCAGGAAACCCAAAAGCTTAAACCTGAGGCATATTGTCAGCATTGATTGAAATGTAGAATATATCGCTGTAATAAAACCACATTGACAAGCTGAACTCAGTAATAGCACTGTGAAGTCAAAGTGTTGATTTACTAAAAGAAGTTCATTTTGTAATTTCTGATGTTAAAAAACGTGAGGTTAATCCACATGCCACAGTGAAATGGTCCTGGGTTCAAAAGTGATTTATTTCACAAAATGAAATGTGTCCATTTAAAGAGCTGCAGTCTTTGTGCTCTTCACTTTTAGACTGCTAGTTTACTGCTGGTTTCAGATCTACTAGTTGTCAGGTTTCTCTCCAGCTCTCTGTTCCTGTCAATGAAGCAGACAGACTATAGCCTGAAAGATAAGAGCTTAAAATGTTATTTTTAGGTAAATTGGTGGATTTGCTTAGAGTGGCTTAGGTTACCCAGAGCTATCTTTCTGGATAACCTATAAAAACATTTTCCAATGCTGATACTCACCACTAATGACATTATTACTGCCATTAAATTTAACTCTTGAAAAGTGAAAGCAATCCCTAAAAGCTTAGTACATATTTTATTAACATCTTTTCAAGGAACAAGTGTGGTACAATATGGTTAAAAAACTTATCACAATATAAACATTTCAATCAGTCAAAATCAATAATTGATTAATTGATATCAACAATCCACTGTTTTCACTCCACATTGTTGTTCACATTGAAGCAGTTATGAGCCCCGGTGGCAAAACCTGAAACTGCTCAGTAGCCAAAGACTGAGTGAGTTACTTGATGCCACTCAAAATGATATGTGTCCATGTCATTTTGAGTGGATGCGTCGCCCCACTGGCTCATCCCAAACTCATCTCCATCAGCTGTGATCTTTCCTGCAATGGGACCATTCTAGAGCAGCTTAGCTTTCTTTAGCTGCCAACTGTGCTTTGGTGATAGGATATGCAGCAGCGTTTCCCACTTTTGTGGAACACCTATGCTTTTGGAATATAGACTCCATCCAATAATTTGTGATGTTTTTAGATGCAGCATACATTAGGGATTTCTGTACTTTTAGGTTTTTTTATTTACTTCACTTTTTTGTGGAGGGTTTATCTTTTTTAGAGTTTGCTACATCTGTCTATGATTTATGTGATTATGCTCTATTAAATACATAACTGTGAATAGAGAAATTATAGTAACTTTTAAAAAGTTACATCCCTGTTAAGAATATGTCTTAATAAAAGGTTCGATTAAGACAAAAATGTATAGAATCTTATTTTGATTTAAAAAAAGACTTTAAATCTACAGCCTAAAATAAAATGAGTCTCGCTTGAATTCTTCATCCTGATCAGCCTGGTCACTCTCTAAGAAGATCCCGGTTGGGTAAAGCACAATGTGGTCAACTGCTTTAAATGGGACAAACTGAAATGTCTTCAAACTGCATGAATAGAAAACCTTGATAAAAGTCAACAATTTTTCATTTTACCAATAATACCCATGAAAATAAATCATAGTAAGACATACAACGACACAAAAATATGTTCTAGTTGCGTCTCCAGAGATGTCCCCTCTCTTCCCTTTTTTCAGATGCAAGTAACAAACTTACATATTTAATGTATTCCTCCATGACTTTTTCCACAGGAAGTGGCCCCTGGTTGCAGAACACAGACGGATTCCACATGGCAGCACGAGCCAACATGACGGACGACGTTCCTGTTGCTTTCCTGAACTTCTCGATATCACTGTTGGTCTTCACCAAATCTAGAGAACCTCCACTGCAGGACAGGTGATACAGTACATTTAATTAAGCAACTTTGCAAACTGCTTTGGATTAAAAAAAAAAGACAAAACACACCAAAAAAAAAGGGGTAGAAGCAATAATTGTACTGATGGGTTTCCGACAGAGAGCAGAATTCCTGATTCAATCCATTATGATCTTGAGGAAGCAAACCGTTCACACAACCAGCACCATGTTTGACTGTTAGTTTATGAAATGTAAGAGAGCGCACAGAAAAGCAGGACATCAGTGTTTTTACTATGCCGCGGTCTTAGCGTGACGTTCAGGAGGAGCGGGGAAAATGTCCCTATCAGAGTCCAGGGAAGCTGGGTGTTGTCCCAGCAGTTTCCAAAACCACACACACACAAAAAAACTTTGTAAAAGCTCACACTCCGTGTGACCCCACCGGACGCACACAGTAAAAAAGGCTGTTGGGTCCAAAAGAAAGAGTTAAACGTGCTAAGTTTTGTTTTAATGGCAGCAGCTTACTCTCATTCAAATATCAGCAACAGAAACTTATTTCTGTTGTGAAGAGACAGTAGGGATGCACCAATTGCAGTTTTCTGTCAGATTATTGATATTTAAAAAGCGATCAATGTGCAACCCAAAAAAAATGAGCCTTTCTCCCCCCAGGGCAAAGTCCCCAGAGGAAACACTGCTCATGTTGTAAGAAGGATTATTTTTGAGTGATTTCTAGATTCTAAGGATCTGACAATGATCATATCTGGGTCTGGCTTGTGAAACTGAGCCTAATAAAAGTGTTTGATTAATTAATGATTTGAATAAGAATGGCAATTTGCATTGGCTCAACATTTTCACAATGAGCCAGGATGCAGTGATGGCTTTCTGACCTTAAAAGAAATCATAATTTTTAGGGGGTTTAGGGGGTGTATTTACTAAGGTTATTTTTCTAAATATAATATGAGTCAAAACTAGCAAAACAGGAAAAAGAAACCCCTTTTTTCCCTTTGAGACATAAAACTTTAGAAGTTTTTAAAAAATAACATGTTAAGAAGAATAGTCATTTGGTTAAAATAAATAAATAAATAAAAGGTTACTAAAGTCAATTCTGCATTGCCTTTACAGACATTTTAACCAGAGAAAAAGTGGTCCAGAAAGGTCCCAGCAGCTGCCTTTATACTGGTTTGGTGTTTTAGTGAAACAGAAAGTCAGAGCAGTGGCTGATGACTGATACTCACTTTGCGATGACAGGGATTGAAACAGCCTGTGCAACAGCCTGAATGTAATCGCAGTGGACAGGATGTCTGGGACGCTCGTCCTTAAACCTGAGCAACAGCCAGAAAAATGACATGAGGATCAACTGCAACCAACACTGCAGCTTCACACTCACTTAAGCAAGTCATGTGTCCAGGTTAAAATGTCAGATAAGTTATGCTGTACAATTTTTTGGCTTTAAAAGCTTTCAAAAGAGGAAAAGAACTTCCTTTATTTTGACAAACAGTTATTTTTTTAGGAAAGCTGAGAAAAATGTGGCACAACCTTACCAACTTCCAAGGTTCAGAAAGTGGGAAAATATCTCATTAATGAAGTTTCCAGCAACACTGTAAGAACAACTTCACTAATAGACTAAAGTGCTATGGCACAGGGTCTTCAAAGCAGTTTACATTTGAATAAAACAAATCTACAAAATAGTAGAGAATAAGGTAAAAGCAACCAATCTCAAACTTCCACTTCTTTTTAAAGATAAAATGAAAGTAAAAGGCAGACTAGATCTGTGTAGATTACCTTTTTGGCATTTCAGGCCATTTTTATCTCATGTACAACCTCAAAATCTGCAAGCATGAGTTTCATTCTGCATGTTTATGATGTATGGATTCTTTAGAAACAAAACATGACAGCTGTGAACACAATGTATAAAAACAGTAAAAAAAAAATAGTTCTACTCTGATGTGTCTGTGTTTATAATAAAAAAAAAGCTTGAGTGTACCCTCAGAGTGAAAAGCAGAGCTCTAGGGGGTAAATGATAGATTAAGATATTTGTACCAAATGTCTTTATATAGCAGTTCAGTTCAGTCGGCTCTACAGATACAGCACAGTGTTAAACCTGGACAAATGCTGAAGGTCTCGGTGTGGAATTAGTGCACCACACTACATTCCATCAAGTAACTTTAAAAAAGACATCAAAACAAAAGAGAGGACTCTCATCTATCACTAATTTGGGAATACTGAGGTTTCTCCTCAGTATTCTTTCTCTTCTTTCTCCATTNTGAGCCAGGATGCAGTGATGGCTTTCTGACCTTAAAAGAAATCATAATTTTTTTTAACTTTTTAGAAAAAGTGGATAATCTTAGGAAAGATGTTGATAAATGGAGAACACTCCCACTCTCAATGATGGGCCGCATTAATGTTATTAAGATGGTGTCCTTGCCTAAATTTTTATATCTTTTTCAGGGTCTGCCTATTTTTTTAACAAAGGCCTTTTTTAAATCATTGGACTCAATAATTTTGCATTTTGTCTGGGGCTTTAAAGCTCATAGAATATCAAAAACTCATTTACATAAACTAAGAGAGATGGGGGGGTTAGGATTACCCTGCTTCCAGCACTATTATTGGGCAGCGAATGCAAGGGCCCTGGTATACTGGCAGGAAGGTGATGCTCAGGAACTTCCTGCAAACTCTCCCCCTTGGGTGGCTATTGAAAGAACTAGTGTTATAAACAGTTCTCTTTCGGCACTTCTTTTCTCGGCACCAATATCTCCAACAAATAGTGGAATAAATAATTTGATTGTTTTAAATTGTTTGAAAATATGGAAACAAATTAAGGTATACTGTAACCTACCAGAGACCTCAGTTCATGCCCCAATTTACCGTAACCATGCTTTTCCCCCATCGCTATCGGATATATCATTTAAAAATTGGAGACTAAAAGGCCTAATTACGCTGAAAAAATTGTATATTAACAAAAAGTTTGCTTCATTTGCAATGTTGAAGAGCTGTTTCTCTCTTCCGGATGCGGATTTTTTTAGATATCTGCAAATTAGAAATTTTGTTTGAATTAACATCCCAAATTTTGTATCTCTTCCGGAAGAAAATAAGATATGTAAAATGCTGTTGGGCTCTCCAGAATCAAAAATAATAATTTCAAGCTTTGTTGACATCTTTGCAGAGCAAATCAATTTCACCACAAACTCCTTGAGGGTTGCGTGGGAGGAGGAGCTGGGTTTGCAGATTGGGAGTGAAGTCTGGGAAGAGGGTCTTGGGAGGATCCGGTCATGTTCTATCAATGTAAGACATCAGTTCATTCAGTTCAAGGTGTTTCATAGATTCCACTATTCTAAAATGAAATTGCACAGAATATTCCCCTCAATATCTTCAAAATGTGATAAATGTAAGTCCGCTGATGGCTCCCTGGCGCATCTGTTCTGGTCATGCCCCAAACTCTTCCAATATTGGTGTGACATTTTTAACTTGTTTTCCGAAGTGTATGGATGCACGTTGGTTCCAGATGCCCAGATTGCATTGTTTGGATATTCTCCTTCACTTAGGAGCCGCAGCATTTCTATGCAAACGACTGTGATGTATGGAATGGTAACGGCTAAGAAAGTAATATTAAGATTGTGGAAAACTGACAAGATTCCTCAGTTTAAAATGTGGTTAAGCGATTTCACTGAGATTCTTCATTTGGAGAAACTGCGGTATGATGTTTTGGGCTCCACTAATAAGTTCTGTAGTATCTGGCAGCCGTTTTTGGACCATCTTTCTCAGTCTAAGAGTGACCCCCACGCTCGTTCAGTCTCTTAGTATGCCACCTGTGCCTTTATAGACAGGTTGTACCATCCAGGTTGTGTAAATGGTAACCAGTGCACTGTATCCAGTTATTTAGATAATTGCCTTGACTTGTTCTTATTTTATTTTATTTTATTTTTAGTTATTGTATGTTTTTATTTGTACTGTTGTTTTGGTAAGAGTATATTTTTCTTATACAGTAATTTGTTAAATATGTATATGCTTCATACTCTTGTGTATGATTTATGTATGTTGTATTTTGAAAACTCAATAAATATATATATTTAAAAAAAAAAGAAATCATAATTTTTAGGGGGTCTAGGGGGCGTATTTACTAAGGTTATTTTTCTAAATATAATATGAGTCAAAACTAGCAAAACAGGAAAA
>NW_006800734.1:28477-39102 GCF_000485575.1 Poecilia formosa | reverse complement strand
AGAGAGGACTCTCATCTATCACTAATTTGGGAATACTGAGGTTTCTCCTCAGTATTCTTTCTCTTCTTTCTCCATTTCTTTCTCCATTAGCTAATGGAGAAAGAAAGTTGCCTCTTACCTGCCGTGAACAGCAACAGCAGCGACCCCGGTCTTCTCAATCCGCTGCACCAGACTGACCGTCTCCTCCAGCTGTTAACCACCAACATGAAACACTGACCTGTCAGTCATTCTGTTTTCACATAGGCCCTGTTATCTTTCATTTTCACCATGTCAAAATTATTTCAACATCTAATTTCTGCTTTGTATCATTTCTCATATCAGCCCTTTGATGGCATGTTTTAATGTACTTCCATGCTTTTCCCCATTTATAATCACTTCTAAAAGTACAGATTTTATTTTTCAAAATTTTAAAAGCTGCTTTTTTTTATTTGTCACATTTGAGTCAAAAACTTCAACTTCTATAACTGGGATTTGAGTGATGGACTAACTCAAAATGGTACATAATTATAATGTGGAAACAAAATGGTGAAAAGTAGAGCTGCACAATGAATCTAATCATTACTACCATTAGAATATCAGTGAATGAAAACTGCAATCAGATCAGACTTCTTTGATGCAGTAGTTGGTAGGTCCTGTATTTCCAGTGTCATGCGTTCATAATCTACATGTCAAAATATATTTCAGAAGTTAGTAGACTACAACAAAATTAAATATTTAAAAAAGAAACAGCCTCAAGCTTCACCAGCTCAGAAAATGTAACCTGATAACAGACATGCGATGTCTTACCGAAGGCAGAATCCGGATTTTACACGTAACTGGTACTGAGACTCCCATCACAAGCTTTTTAAGGATCTTTAATAAAGAAGAAAAACACAGAATGCTTCAAGAAAACTCTTGAAACCCACAAATTTCAAAGTGGCTCCTTGTCAATTAAAAAATAATCTAGTGGATGTACTCACAGCTTCAATCTTGTCTGGATTTGATAGCAGAGCAGCTCCCATTCCACCCTGAAGGAAAACACAAAGTGGAGGGTCAAAGGTCAAAGCAGCAGCAGCAGCAGCAAGATAATATGCATCACAATCACAGACAGGTGATTACCCTCAAGGATATCTGCTCTAGCAGCTGTTTTTATACAAGTGGTACAATCACAAAAAGAATAAAAACAGAACAAATCACCTTACCTTAGTGGAGTATTCCTTTGGACATCCCATGTTCACATCAATGGCAGCCACGTCTTGCTCCCTGAACAACAGACATAGTCTGAATACACTTCAGCAGGTTATCACTTATATCATGATGCACCAGTTTACCAGTAAAGGACAAACTACATTATTTGGGTGGTTTTTTTTATATTTTTTTATTGGATTTACGTAGCTCTTGCATGAGCGAAATGGAAAAAGTGTGTGTGAACTACACTCCTTCAAACTAAAGAACTGTTCCTTTCTTCATAGAACCTATGAGGAAAGAAACATCTGCTGCTCATCGGTGAGACCAGCTCTATAAAAACTCATGTTTGTTCAACTGGAAGCTCTAAGACATACGAATGTGTCTTAAAACAATGCTTTGGTGGAATAACATCAACGGAGTTTAAGTAGCAATGTTTGCTGCCCAAAAATCTGGGAGTGGTTATAAGATTATTCACAAGAAGAATATGTTTTTTTCGCCACACACATATGACAATGCTTCAAGAATCAAGAGGTGGACTTCCGGTGGCGATGCGGCGTGGGGAAGACGCATGCTGAAGAGCTAGAGCTGATATCGACCAATTTTAAATGTCTACTTTCCGTCAGAGGGCTTAATACATGTGAAGACGGTGGAAACTAAGCAGCACAAGATGAATAGAGGAAAAAATTTAAGACTAAAGAACACTCCGGGACCCAAAATCGACCAAATGATGATGTTGAACTCACGAGCTAACGAAGCTAACGGTGCTAGCGCTAATACTAGCATGGAGACTCCAGCTGGTACAGGGACAGACTCGTCGATTATAAACGAAATTCGCATCATGAACCGAGATCTTCAAGACAAAATACAACAAGTCGGGGCAGACGTGACTACAATTAAAGACTGTCTGGACTCTCTGAAATCCGATGTTGTCGGCCTCAACAGCAGAATTGGGGAAGCCGAAAACAGAGTATCGCAACTCGAAGATGAGAACGCAGCGCTCGCTGCCAACACGGCTGAGCTGAAGTCCAAAGTTGCACTGCTGGAAGATCGAATTCAATATCAAGAAGGGGAATAACGCACTGGAATGTGTAATGGATGTGCTACGCTCCCTACTTCCGCAGGACCAGAATGCTGATCAAATCGTCGTTGAGAGGGCTCACAGAGTACCCGCTACACTAAAAGAAGATGGGCGAAACACGTCAGCCGGACCCCGCCACATCCTGGTGAGATTCCTTCGCTTCGCGGACAAGGAGAAAATACGACTTAGAGCCAGAGAGATCGGATCATTTCAGTGGAGGGGACATAAGTTTGATTTTTTTCCCAGACTTCACGAAGGAAGTACAAGAAAAAAGAAATAAATTCTTTGAGGTCAGACGTATGTGCAGAGCCAAGGGACTGAAATACACCACGCAGTACCCTGCAGTGTTTTGGGTCTCCCTTGGCAAGGAACGCCTCCGTTTTGAAGACGCAGCGGCAGCAAAAAAGATGATAGACAAATACCAACCCCCGGAGGAAGGAGAATGAATGAACAGACCGTGGTGATCATTGGTAATATATCCTCTCTGAGATCACTAATCATAACTTCCAGTTTATTAAGGCCAAAGTGTTTACTGTATTATACACGCTAAAACTAGACTCCGTTAAACTGGTTAAATTTATGCTATTTCAATGAGACTTTGCACACGGTGAAAATGGATTGTTATTTAGGCAATCTAAGCTGCATGGATGGCGATTTGGACTCCCATACAAGAACGTGAAGTTACGATCTGGACTTCTATGTATTTATATCCCACATATTTTCTTAAGGTATACAGTTTAAATAGCACAACCCTTTAGTTATTTTTTCATTTTCCTCTTATCTGAGTCATTTGAGCTAACAAAGCTCTGGCGGAATTTTTTTGATCTTTATTATTATTATATACTATTGGTCTGGACAGCTCACGTTGAAGTCCTCCATGCTTGTCATAAGGAATAAGGCACAGTTATTTACTTTTTCTTTTAGTTTTGGGGCCCTCCTCCTGAGCCAGTCGTTTTTTGTTTTCTCCTTAGTTATATGTATACACACAACGGGTACATCACAAGATATAAGGATGCTCCCATTACTATTATCGACAAATGGACATAAACTATGGGGACCATAGTTAAAATATCCTCATGGAACGTTAATGGTTTGGGCTCATACACTAAACGAAGCAAAGTGATTAAATATCTAAAACAGAAAAAAGTAGATGTGATGATGCTACAAGAAACCCATCTGTTAGAGAAAGACGTCAATAGAATTAAGGATAGATGGGTGGGACAAGCTTACCATAATACTTTCCAACAGAAGAANGAAACTTTAACAGAAGCCTGGAGAAAAAGTTCCTGCCCATGTAAGGAACTCAAAGTCCAGTAAATGTCACCAACACTAAAAATAAAGATTTCACTTAGTTGACCAACTGACACATTTGAATTATACAAGTAGGTTGGTTGTCACTTTCTATAGAAACTTACAGAAAAAATTGACAGACATCAAGCCAATGAAAACCTTAAACTGAATAAATTCACCACTCAAATTGCATGTATTCCTCGTGTAGAAATGTGAAGCTTGTAGATGCTGGTTCTACAATTGTCTCACCTGAATGTGTTGCTCAGAAGTAGTGAAGAATTTTAAATGTCAAAAAATATTAAATTAACCAACTGCCTTGTAGTCTGCTGTCCTGAACTGTTAAAATAAATTCCAGGAATAGTGAAGGTCATGGAAATAACAATAATATTTAAAGTTGAGCTCTGCAGGTGAGGTTCAGCACTAGAAAGGTCTCTCCATATGGCTCTCCATGATTAAGCATCATGAATATTAATTTATTACTATTAATATTAATATAGTTATTATCTAAATGCTTTGTTGCAGAGCTTTCTCCACTCTCCACTATATGTTCTGTTATACTCACACAAGCTGGGCCACTGTTAAAGCTCTGTCAGGGTCAGCAGTTCCCTAAAAGTGTTCAAACAGAGTTTCAGTCCTGCATGTTGATCTGCAGGAAATGGCAGCCAGTGCATAATACTGACTGGGTTGATGGCTGGTGCCATTATATTTGGTCTCACCATCTGGAAGACGACTCTGTCCTTTTCCCTCTCACAGGTCCGGAACATTACGCGCTCATCTGGAGCCACAAAATCCACTGTTTCCAGCACATCTGGCAAAACATACACACACACAATACAAGCAATTGTCATAAGATATGTGCAATCACCTCTTTGATGTCAGGAAACAAAAATCTTTAAGTATTTCCTAAAAAAAATTAAAAACTTAAACTCAAGTTAAGCATCCAGAATAATTTCACTCACATGTAGACCAGTTATAAATATGTAAATGACTGGATCTGAACATAAACAGTAAGAAGCAGCAGAAGAAGAAAAAATTAGGCTTTGAATCAAAGTAAGTTATAATTGTGACAGTGAAAAATGTCTGCAGCTCTCTGGTGCTGTTCTTCCTAACAAATCAAATCTATATACCTATTGCTGGTCTCCATGACAACACAACTACTATCCATTGGAGATAGACAGGCCACAGTACCATGTGGCCTGTCTATCTGATAGCCATTTTAATGTCTATCAGCTCCTGGGAGAGACAAAACAACGCGTTTAGCGTAAAAGCATTTCCTTTGTAAACATACAAACTTAGGAAAGAAGACTAAACAACTTGAAACAGTTGTAATCTGTTTTGTTGCAGGTCAGCTGGAGAAAACAATGGTATGGACTTTGATATGGACTGCATAAGTGTTTGACCAGGGCAGTAGTATAAGAAGTATGTAAATTGTGCCAAGAAGAAGTTCACTGCTGCTTTTACATGTGCAGTGGCATAAATTTCCCTTGCTTGCTGCTGAATCCTTGGAGAAATTACTGGGAATAATTCAAACGATTACTTCCATTTTAACTGGTTGGTGAGCAGAAGAAATTCATGCAAGAACCATTACTTAGAGAAAACGTTCTGAAACTGCAATTTAATCTTTTTTTTTATTTAATATCAGTGCACCTCGTGAAGCACAGTTGTTATGGATTTAGTTTACCACCACACTGAGATTCGTAATTTTTTTCCCCACACAAATTTTAATTAAAAGAGAAGAGAAATTATCACAAGTTAGTGAGAGGGCCAGTTCATCTGAAGCTTTGGAAAAGGTCTTACCATTCACGATCCTCTGACATTGGGCCATTTTAATGTCTATCAGCTCCTGGGAGAGACAAAACAACGCGTTTAGCGTAAAATCATTTCCTAGTTTAATGTTCTGGGTCGTGTAGCCAGCCTACCTCACAGTAAACCACATCAGCTCCGTAGTCCAGAGCCAGCAGCCTCATCGGCAGGGTCCCCACACGAACCATCGGGGCCAGGGCTGTGATGTTTCGGAAGCTGAGGCCTGCGTGCTGCCATGCTAACTGCTCAGCGGATCTGGAAACCTCCCAACATCAGTAACCCACGGTAAAATAACATTTTTTGATAAAAAGCTACAAAAACATTAATCAAAACCAGGCCGAAAAGGCTGGAGGAATATGCCAATTTAGAAAATAAGACTGTATCTCTACCTTCAAGGGTCTATGACATGTACGAAATGCGGTCAACTGTTTACTGTAATGTTTCTGAGTAACATTTTGCGGAACATATAGAACAGAACACTTGGCAAAAATTACACGTACTTTCTCAACGATAAGCTAACCACAAAAGATGTTAGCTGGCAGCATGACATAAAGGTTTGCCATATCCCCTATAACACCAGAAAATTCACCTACCGGCATTTCAGACTGCAGCTGTACTGTGTGTTCATGTGGGGAAAACGTCTTCTTCTTCTTTTGATTTTTATTGGCTGCTGGCATCCAACTTAAGGTGCATTTACCGCCACCTACCAGACTGGAGTGTAGTCATTAGAGATCTCAGAGGGAATTTAACACGCCTCAACACAAATTCACATGTGTTAGATGTGAATTTGCACATCGTACACATGTACGATGTGCAAATTCACATCTAACACATTCATTAAATACATGTAAGAATGCATGAGCATGTACTGGCATACACACACATACTTATACATATTCTAAATACGATTCATTAACCTAGTGTTATTTAAGAACCTAAATAAAAGATATCTAACATAATTTGATTTATTACCTAGTAGATTGATCATAGACAGTCCTATATTCTTTCTACTTAATAATGACTTTAAAAGCTGACGTTCCTCTGAGTATTTATCACATTCTAACAATACATGCTCCACTGTTTCTGCCTGATTGCAATAATTACAAGCCCCAGTCTCATGCTTTCCTATTTTAAAGAGAGAACTGTTAAGTCCAGAATGCCCAATTCTAAGTCGAGTCATAACTATTTCCTCTTTCCGCCTTCCACTCAGACAATTACTACCTCCCACACTCTTTTGAATTGCATATAATTGTCTTCCATTATCATGATTATCCCATTGATCCTGCCAAATCTTAATAATTTCTCTTTGAATAATAGATTTACCCTCACTTTTACTTAAAGGAATATTCATATGAACAATTTCTGATTTCAAGGCCTGCTTAGCTAGAATATCTACCTCCTCATTTCCTTCTATACCTGCATGTGCAGGAATCCAGACAAATCAAACCAAGCATTTCTTGTTATGTAAATGAACTAATAATTGGTGTATTCTTAATATCAAATCTAATCTACAAGATTTGCCAGATTTAATACTTAATAATGCTGCTTGACTATCTGATGCTATAGTAAATTTACTTTCTTCCCTAATATCATAATCGAACAACCATTCTAAGGCTAAAATAATGGCTGATAATTCAACTGTATATACAGCTAAATGGTCAGCTGTTCTCCTCTTAATCAAAACTTTATGGTGTGGGATATTCACTGCTGCCCCAGTTCTACCACTATTTGGATCTTTAGATCCACCTGTGTATATAACTATGTTGTCTTTATATCTTTCAAAATATCTAGTAACTACAACCCATTCTGGAGTCTTATTCTTTTCAAAAATTTCCCTTAATTGAAGAAATAAATAACCATGGTGGAATTTCAGAATGAGGAACCGAAACACTATACTGGAACAGTTAAACCAAGATGTTTTGCCTTCATGTCCCCAATCCATCCAAAACTATTACAATTTAATTTATGATGTTCCCAACAGTCCTTCAGCACCATCTTAGCTGGATGATCATACTTATGTCCTTGTAGGTTCACCCAGTACATATACATTAGTTTCAACCTTCTTAATCTTAAAGGAAGCTCACCAGTTTCTACTTGTAGAGCAGCTAAAGATGATGTTCTAAAAGCTCCACAACAAACCCTCAATCCTTGTGTTTGCTCCATATTAAGCTTTCTCAGATGACTGTCAGCAGCTGCCATATATGCTACACTCCCATAGTCCAGAGTAGATCTCATGAGAGTCTGATAGACTCCCAACAGTGCACTTCTTGAATCTCCCCATTCCTGTCCAGAGAGACATCTCAACAGATTATTCACTTTTTTACATTTATTTTGAACTGATTCTATTTGATGTTTCCAAGTTAAGTTTTCATCAAATATAACACCTAAAAACTTCACTGTTTTCACTTGTTCAAGCTTTTGTTTATAAAGGTACAACTTGACTTCCTTATGTCTTCTATAAAAACAAATAAATTGAGTCTTTGCAATTGACATCCTAAATCCCCATTTATTAGCCCAGCCTTCCACTTTCAAAATGGCATTCTGCAGCTTTTTCTGCAAACATACCAGATTATGTCCCCGCACCCATAAAGCACCGTCATCTGCAAATAAAGATTTACCTATACTACTATCTATCTCATCAAAAATGTCATTAATCATAATATTAAAAAGAATTGGGCTTTTTACCATTCTCAACAGCATACCTAGTAGAGAAACTCGCCCCAACCCGAACTTTTATTTCTCTACCAAACAAAAAATTCAAAACCCAATTATAAATCTTGCCTCCTATACCAAGTTTTTTTAGTTTAATCAATAATCCTTCTTTCCATAACATATCATAAGCCTTTTCTATGTCAAAGAACACATCTATCTCTAACTCTTTATTTGCTTGAGCTTTTCTTACTTCTGACTCTAAACACAGAACTGCATCCATCGTATTCCTCCCTTTACGAAATCCACTCTGAAAAGGACAGAATTTATTTTTACTTTCAATAAAATATGAAAGCCTATCTGTAACAATCCTCTCCATTATTTTCCCTAATTGAGAAGTGAGAGCTATAGGTCTCTCTTGACGGGTCTGCTGCATTTTTACCAGGTTTTAACACATGAATTATAACTGACTATTTCCATTCTGTAGGAATACTCCCAGTCATCCAAATCAAATTAAACAATTTTAATATAACAGTAAGAGATGAATATTTAAAATGTTTAAGCATTGTATAACACACTCCATCCTTCCCCGGAGTTGATTGCTTAGCATTATTAATAGCTTTTTCTAACTCATACATAGTAAAAGGCATATCTAAATCCTGATTTGAAACTACTCTCCTAGTAGTAACTTCTGGATTTTCATCCAATAAATTGTCTTTATTACTTTCCATATCTTCAGATAGTTTTTCTGAACTATGCACCTTAATTAATGTTTCTGCTAATAACTCTTGCTTTTTCTTTATTGGGGCATGCCATTAGCAATGCATAGGGAGAGCAGCTTCCATGCATTGCATGGCAGGCACCTATTGTTCTACACCCAATAGAATGTCTGTTTATTATTATTATTGGGGCATGCCATAGCAATGCATAGGGAGAGCAGCTTGAATAACAATTTTTTTTTACCTAGTTTTAACTCCTGAACCATACACCACACTCCCATATTCAATTCTTGATTGAATTAGTGACACATAAATATTAAGTGATTCAAAATTTGCACCCCATGTCAACCCTGCTAAACACCTCATAATGTTAAGAACCTTTTTCCTTTTCTCCATAATATGTTCTATGTGATTTTCCCAAGTTAGTTTCTTATCAAAAACTACTCCCAAAAAACAAAAACAGCCAACCCTTTCTCTTTCCCATATAAATACAACTTTTTATCAACCCCAATTTCTTTATTTGTAAAAAACATTACTTTTGTCTTCTCATTTGAAAATTTAAAGCCCCATTCTACCCTGCCGCCCCCCCACTTATCCACTTTATCTATGCCTTCCTGAAGTTTTAAAATAAGATGTTCTACATTTATCACCCTTTTCCATAATGCTCCAACATCACCAAAAAGTGACACGTCATTATGTCAGCAATGACGTCTGCACATATCCATTCAACATAGATTCAAGTTCAAACTTGGTTGTGAAGTCAGTATTTCAATCTAGCTGAAATTTCCAGATGATATAAAATCAATTAGTTAAATTCCAGTGAATTCATCATAGTTACACTGTCACAGTTAATTATTATTATTGTTATTTTTTTAAGTCAATGTCAGTGATGTTGGTCTCATATAAAAATAGCAGGAAAATGTCTTGTAGGTGCATTACATGCATTAAATGCATGTAATTTATTCTTAAGAAACTATCAAAACATAAAGAATCAACAACTAATTGCAATTGTTTGCCAGGATAACACTTGTTCTCTCTAAAAAGAAACTGACAACTTAGTTTTGGAAAGTTGTGTCTGTGCGATTGACCAGTTGTCTAGAATGATGTTCTTTTCACAGATTATAAATCCATCAATCAATTAATTTTTATTCATAGAACACTTTTTGTACATTCACATGTAAAACAAAGTGCTTAGAGGTTACAAAATGAGGGACAGACGTAAAACCTCTAAAAATTAGATCTGATTAAATTAAGTAAACAAAGAAAACACAAATAACTGGATGCAGAGGGACAAGAGAGGGACAAATCAGTCAATCATAGTATAACCCAGACCCCGAGCTGACTGAACTGACTGCTGTGGTGTATACGGGAGCAGTGCATGAAGGAGTAAATGAACTGAAGCAATGTTGGAAAGAAAGGCAGCCTGAGACTTCCATAACAATATGAAAGACTGATTGTCAGAAAGACACTGTAAAGTGGGTTGGGTGTACACTACTTTTACACTTTCCATTTTGATTGGATTTTACTTTGTTGAATAAATAATGGCAATAAGGCCATCATGCGTCTTTAACCACCTGAAGCCTGGTTGAAAAAAATGCTAAAACCTGGAAAAGGTGAGATGGCTTTTATGACATAATTTTTTTTATATATAAACATCTTTCAGGATTAAGATCACTTCTGGAGTAGTGCCAAAAAACAAAAAAATAAACAAAAAAGAAAGACTGTCATAATAGCCGTTTTCGCACTGCAAGGAACGGAACGGAACGGCACGCTTCGGTCCGGTTCCACCCGTACTGCAAGCCCTGTTGTGTTTGCATATAACTGAGGGCGGTGTTCTGTCAGATAGCCATACGCTGTCAGGATAGCATATGCAGTTAGTACGCATGCCCGTGTTCTGTCAGATAGCCATACGCTGTCAG